>NW_027490666.1:0-81933 GCF_050948175.1 Xylocopa sonorina | reverse complement strand
AACTCTATTGCTACGATAGGTAGACATCTGCAAACGCTACTTCCTTGCAGGGAAGTGTCGCATTTACATTCATTTGAAGTGTAGACGAGGAATACATAACACTTCGCAAATCATATTATATCTTACCATGAAACATAGAAATGAGATGCGATATCGCGTTTCAAGAATCATAAGAACTCTAATGCTACGATACGTAAACATCTGCAAACGCTATTTCCTTGCAGGGAAGTGTCGCATTTACATTCATTTGAAGTGTAGACGAGGAATACATAACACTTCGCAAATCATATTATATCTTACCATGGAACATAGAAATGAGATGCGATATCGCGTTTCAAGAAGCATTAGAACTCTATTGCTACGATACCTAGACATCTGCAGACGCTATTTCCTAGAAAGGAAGTGTCGCATTTACATTCATTTGAAGTGTAGACGAGGAATACATGACACTTCGCAAACCATATTATATCTTATCATGAAACATAGATATGAGATGCAATATCTCGTTTTAAGAATCATAAGAACTCTATTGCTACGATACGTAAACATCTGCAAACGCTATTTCCTTGCAGGGAAGTGTCGCATTTACATTCATTTGAAGTGTAGACGAGGAATACATAACACTTCGCAAATCATATTATATCTTAACATGGAACATAGAAATGAGATGCGATATCGCGTTTCAAGAAGCATTAGAACTCTATTGCTACGATACCTAGACATCTGCAGACGCTATTTCCTAGCAAGGAAGTGTCGCATTTACATTCATTTGAAGTGTAGACGAGGAATACATGACACTTCGCAAATCATATTATATCTTACCATGAAACATAGAAATGAGATGCGATATCGCGTTTTAAGAAGCACTAGAAAGCTATTGCTACGATACGTAGACATCTGCAAACGCTATTTCCTTGCAAGGAAGTGTCGCATTTACATTCATTTGAAGTGTAGACGAGGAATACATAACACTTCGCAAATCATATTATACCTTACCATGAAACATAGAAATGAGATGCGATATCGCGTTTTAAGAATCATAAGAACTCTATTGCTACGATACGTAGACATCTGCAAACGCTATTTCCTTGCAGGGAAGTGTCGCATTTACATTCATTTGATGTGTAGACGAGGAATACATAACACTTCGCAAATCATATTATATCTTACCATGAAACATAGAAATGAGATGCGATATCGCGTTATAAGTAGCATTAGAACTCTATTGCTACGATACCTAGTCATCTGCAGACGCTATTTCCTAGCAAGGAAGTGTCGCATTTACATTCATTTGAAGTGTAGACGAGGAATACATGACACTTCGCAAATCATATTATATCTTACCATGAAACATAGAAATGAGATGCGATATCGCGTTTTAAGAAGCACTAGAAAGCTATTGCTACGATACGTAGACATCTGCAGGCGCTATTTCCTAGCAAGGAAGTGTCGCATTTACATTCATTTGAAGCGTAGACGAGGAATACATGACACTTCGCAAATGATATTATATCTTACCATGAAACATAGAAATGAGATGCGATATCGCGTTTTAAGAAGCACTAGAACTCTATTGCTACGATAGCTAGACATCTGCAAACGCTATTTCCTTGCAAGGAAGTGTCACATTTACATTCATTTGAAGTGTAGACGAGCAATACATGACACTTCGCAAATCATATTATACCTTACCATGAAACATAGAAATGAGATGCGATATCGCGTTTTAAGAATCATAAGAACTCTAATGCTACGATACGTAGACATCAGCAGGCGCTATTTCCTAGCAAGGAAGTGTCGCATTTACATTCATTTGATGTGTAGACGAGTAATACATGACACTTCGCAAATCATATTATATCTTACCATGAAACATAGAAATGAGATGCGATATCGCGTTTTACGAAGCACTAGAACTCTGTTGCTACGATAGGTAGACATCTGCAAACGCTATTTCCTTACAAGGAAGTGTCACTCTTACATTCATTTGAAGTGTAGACGAGGAATACATAACAATTCGCAAATCATATTATACCTTACTATGAAACATAGAAATGAGATGCAATATCGCGTTTTAGGAATCATAAGAACTCTATTGCTACGATACGTAGACATCTGCAAACGCTATTTCCTTGCAGGGAAGTGTCGCATTTACATTCATTTGAAGTGTAGACGAGGAATACATAACACTTCGCAAATCATATTATATCTTACCATGAAACATAGAAATGAGATGCGATATCGCGTTTCAAGAAGCATTAGAACTCTATTGCTACGATACCTAGACATCTGCAGACGCTATTTCCTAGCAAGGAAGTGTCGCATTTACATTCATTTGAAGTGTAGACGAGGAATACATAACACTTCGCAAATCATATTATATCTTACCATGAAACATAGAAATGAGATGCGATATCGCGTTTTAAGAAGCACTAGAAAGCTATTGCTACGATACGTAGACATCTGCAAACGCTATTTCCTTGCAAGGAAGTGTCGCATTTACATTCATTTGAAGTGTAGACGAGGAATACATAACACTTCGCAAATCATATTATACCTTACCATGAAACATAGAAATGAGATGCGATATCGCGTTTTAAGAATCATAAGAACTCTATTGCTACGATACGTAGACATCTGCAAACGCTATTTCCTTGCAGGGAAGTGTCGCATTTACATTCATTTGATGTGTAGACGAGGAATACATAACACTTCGCAAATCATATTATATCTTACCATGAAACATAGAAATGAGATGCGATATCGCGTTATAAGTAGCATTAGAACTCTATTGCTACGATACCTAGTCATCTGCAGACGCTATTTCCTAGCAAGGAAGTGTCGCATTTACATTCATTTGAAGTGTAGACGAGGAATACATGACACTTCGCAAATCATATTATATCTTACCATGAAACATAGAAATGAGATGCGATATCGCGTTTTAAGAAGCACTAGAAAGCTATTGCTACGATACGTAGACATCTGCAGGCGCTATTTCCTAGCAAGGAAGTGTCGCATTTACATTCATTTGAAGCGTAGACGAGGAATACATGACACTTCGCAAATGATATTATATCTTACCATGAAACATAGAAATGAGATGCGATATCGCGTTTTAAGAAGCACTAGAACTCTATTGCTACGATAGCTAGACATCTGCAAACGCTATTTCCTTGCAAGGAAGTGTCACATTTACATTCATTTGAAGTGTAGACGAGCAATACATGACACTTCGCAAATCATATTATACCTTACCATGAAACATAGAAATGAGATGCGATATCGCGTTTTAAGAATCATAAGAACTCTAATGCTACGATACGTAGACATCAGCAGGCGCTATTTCCTAGCAAGGAAGTGTCGCATTTACATTCATTTGATGTGTAGACGAGTAATACATGACACTTCGCAAATCATATTATATCTTACCATGAAACATAGAAATGAGATGCGATATCGCGTTTTACGAAGCACTAGAACTCTGTTGCTACGATAGGTAGACATCTGCAAACGCTATTTCCTTACAAGGAAGTGTCACTCTTACATTCATTTGAAGTGTAGACGAGGAATACATAACAATTCGCAAATCATATTATACCTTACTATGAAACATAGAAATGAGATGCAATATCGCGTTTTAGGAATCATAAGAACTCTATTGCTACGATACGTAGACATCTGCAAACGCTATTTCCTTGCAGGGAAGTGTCGCATTTACATTCATTTGAAGTGTAGACGAGGAATACATAACACTTCGCAAATCATATTATATCTTACCATGAAACATAGAAATGAGATGCGATATCGCGTTTCAAGAAGCATTAGAACTCTATTGCTACGATACCTAGACATCTGCAGACGCTATTTCCTAGCAAGGAAGTGTCGCATTTACATTCATTTGAAGTGTAGACGAGGAATACATGACACTTCGCAAATCATATTATATCTTACCGTGAAACATAGAAATGAGATGCGATATCGCGTTTTAAGAAGCATTAGAACTCTATTGCTACGATACCTAGACATCTGCAGACGCTATTTCCTAGCAAGGAAGTGTCGCATTTACATTCATTTGATGTGTAGACGAGGAATACATGACACATCGCAAATCATATTATATCTTACCATGAAACAGAAATGAGATGCAATATCGCGTTTTAAGAAGCATTAGAACTCTATTGCTACGATACCTAGACATCTGAAGACGCTATTTCCTAGCAAGGAAGTGTCGCATTTACATTCATTTGAAGTGTAGAGGAGGAATACATGACACTTTGCCAATCATATTATATCTTATGATGAAACATAGAAATGAGATGCGATATCGCGTTTTAAGAAGCACTAGAACTCTATTGCTACGATAGCTAGACATCTGCAAACGCTATTTCCTTGCAAGGAAGTGTCACATTTACATTCATTTGAAGTGTAGACGAGCAATACATGACACTTCGCAAATCATATTATACCTTACCATGAAACATAGAAATGAGATGCGATATCGCGTTTTAAGAATCATAAGAACTCTAATGCTACGATACGTAGACATCAGCAGACGCTATTTCCTAGCAAGGAAGTGTCGCATTTACATTCATTTGATGTGTAGACGAGTAATACATGACACTTCGCAAATCATATTATATCTTACCATGAAACATAGAAATGAGATGCGATATCGCGTTTTACGAAGCACTAGAACTCTGTTGCTACGATAGGTAGACATCTGCAAACGCTATTTCCTTACAAGGAAGTGTCACTCTTACATTCATTTGAAGTGTAGACGAGGAATACATAACAATTCGCAAATCATATTATACCGTACTATGAAACATAGAAATGAGATGCGATATCGCGTTTTAGGAATTATAAGAACTCTGTTGCTACGATACGTAGACAACTGCAAACGCTATTTCCTTGCAGGGAAGTGTCGCATTTACATTCATTTGAAGTGTAGACGAGGAATACATAACACTTCGCAAATCATATTATATCTTACCATGAAACATAGAAATGAGATGCGATATCGCGTTTCAAGAAGCATTAGAACTCTATTGTTACGATACCTAGACATCTGCAAACGCTATTTCCTTACAAGGAAGTGTCACTCTTACATTCATTTGAAGTGTAGACGAGGAATACATAACACTTCGCAAATCATATTATATCTTACCATGAAACATAGAAATGAGATGCGATATCGCGTTTTAAGAAGCACTAGAACTCTATTGCTACGACAGGTAGACATCTGCAAACGCTATTTCCTTGCAAGGAAGTGTCACATTTACATTCACTTGAAGTGTAGACGAGGAATACATAACACTTCGCAAATCATATTATACCTTACCATGAAACATAGAAATGAGATGCGATGTCGCGTTTTAAGAATCATAAGAACTCTATTGCGACGATACGTAGACATCTGCAAACGCTATTTCCTTGCAGGGAAGTGTCGCATTTACATTCATTTGAAGTGTAGACGAGGAATACATAACACTTCGCAAATCATATTATATCTTACCATGAAACATAGAAATGAGATGCGATATCGCGTTTCAAGAAGCATTAGAACTCTATTGCTACGATACCTAGACATCTGCAGACGCTATTTCCTAGCAAGGAAGTGTCGCATTTACATTCATTTGAAGTGTAGACGAGGAATACATAACACTTCGCAAATCATATTATATCTTACCATGAAACATAGAAATGAGATGCGATATCGCGTTTTAAGAAGCATTAGAACTCTATTGCTACGATACGTAGACATCTGCAAACGCTATTTCCTAGCGAGGAAGTATCGCATTCACATTGATTTGAAGTGTAGACGAGGAATACATAACACTTCGCAAATCATATTATATCTTACCATGAAACATAGAAATGATATGCGATATCGCGTTTTAAGAATCATAAGAACTCTAATGCTACGGTACGTAGACATCTGCAGACGCTATTTCCTAGCAAGGAAGTGTCGCATTTACATTCATTTGATGTGTAGACGAGTAATACATGACACTTCGCAATTCATATTATATCTTACCATGAAACATAGAAATGAGATGCGATATCGCGTTTTACGAAGCACTAGAACTCTATTGCTACGATAGGTAGACATCTGCAAACGCTACTTCCTTGCAGGGAAGTGTCGCATTTACATTCATTTGAAGTGTAGACGAGGAATACATAACACTTCGCAAATCATATTATATCTTACCATGAAACATAGAAATGAGATGCGATATCGCGTTTTAAGAATCATAAGAACTCTAATGCTACGATACGTAGACATCTGCAGACGCTATTTCCTAGCAAGGAAGTGTCGCATTTACATTCATTTGATGTGTAGACGAGTAATACATGACACTTCGCAATTCATATTATATCTTACCATGAAACATAGAAATGAGATGCGATATCGCGTTTTACGAAGCACTAGAACTCTATTGCTACGATAGGTAGACATCTGCAAACGCTACTTCCTTGCAGGGAAGTGTCGCATTTACATTCATTTGAAGTGTAGACGAGGAATACATAACACTTCGCAAATCATATTATATCTTACCATGAAACATAGAAATGAGATGCGATATCGCGTTTTAAGAAGCACTAGAACTCTATTGCTACGATAGGTAGACATCTGCAAACGCTATTTCCTTGCAAGGAAGTGTCACATTTACATTCATTTGAAGTGTAGACGAGGAATACATAACACTTCGCAAATCATATTATACCTTACCATGAAACATAGAAATGAGATGCGATATCGCGTTTTACGAAGCACTAGAGCTCTATTGCTACGATAGGTAGACATCTGCAAACGCTACTTCCTTGCAGGGAAGTGTCGCATTTACATTCATTTGAAGTGTAGACGAGGAATACATAACACTTCGCAAATCATATTATATCTTACCATGAAACATAGAAATGAGATGCGATATCGCGTTTCAAGAATCATAAGAACTCTAATGCTACGATACGTAAACATCTGCAAACGCTATTTCCTTGCAGGGAAGTGTCGCATTTACATTCATTTGAAGTGTAGACGAGGAATACATAACACTTCGCAAATCATATTATATCTTACCATGGAACATAGAAATGAGATGCGATATCGCGTTTCAAGAAGCATTAGAACTCTATTGCTACGATACCTAGACATCTGCAGACGCTATTTCCTAGAAAGGAAGTGTCGCATTTACATTCATTTGAAGTGTAGACGAGGAATACATGACACTTCGCAAACCATATTATATCTTATCATGAAACATAGATATGAGATGCAATATCTCGTTTTAAGAATCATAAGAACTCTATTGCTACGATACGTAAACATCTGCAAACGCTATTTCCTTGCAGGGAAGTGTCGCATTTACATTCATTTGAAGTGTAGACGAGGAATACATAACACTTCGCAAATCATATTATATCTTAACATGGAACATAGAAATGAGATGCGATATCGCGTTTCAAGAAGCATTAGAACTCTATTGCTACGATACCTAGACATCTGCAGACGCTATTTCCTAGCAAGGAAGTGTCGCATTTACATTCATTTGAAGTGTAGACGAGGAATACATGACACTTCGCAAATCATATTATATCTTACCATGAAACATAGAAATGAGATGCGATATCGCGTTTTAAGAAGCACTAGAAAGCTATTGCTACGATACGTAGACATCTGCAAACGCTATTTCCTTGCAAGGAAGTGTCGCATTTACATTCATTTGAAGTGTAGACGAGGAATACATAACACTTCGCAAATCATATTATACCTTACCATGAAACATAGAAATGAGATGCGATATCGCGTTTTAAGAATCATAAGAACTCTATTGCTACGATACGTAGACATCTGCAAACGCTATTTCCTTGCAGGGAAGTGTCGCATTTACATTCATTTGATGTGTAGACGAGGAATACATAACACTTCGCAAATCATATTATATCTTACCATGAAACATAGAAATGAGATGCGATATCGCGTTACAAGTAGCATTAGAACTCTATTGCTACGATACCTAGTCATCTGCAGACGCTATTTCCTAGCAAGGAAGTGTCGCATTTACATTCGTTTGAAATGTAGACGAGGAATACATGACACTTCGCAAATCATATTATATCTTACCATGAAACATAGAAATGAGATGCGATATCGCGTTTTAAGAAGCACTAGAAAGCTATTGCTACGATACGTAGACATCTGCAGGCGCTATTTCCTAGCAAGGAAGTGTCGCATTTACATTCATTTGAAGCGTAGACGAGGAATACATGACACTTCGCAAATGATATTATATCTTACCATGAAACATAGAAATGAGATGCGATATCGCGTTTTAAGAAGCACTAGAACTCTATTGCTACGATAGCTAGACATCTGCAAACGCTATTTCCTTGCAAGGAAGTGTCACATTTACATTCATTTGAAGTGTAGACGAGCAATACATGACACTTCGCAAATCATATTATACCTTACTATGAAACATAGAAATGAGATGCGATATCGCGTTTTAGGAATCATAAGAACTCTATTGCTACGATACGTAGACATCTGCAAACGCTATTTCCTTGCAGGGAAGTGTCGCATTTACATTCATTTGAAGTGTAGACGAGGAATACATAACACTTCGCAAATCATATTATATCTTACCATGAAACATAGAAATGAGATGCGATATCGCGTTTCAAGAAGCATTAGAACTCTATTGCTACGATACCTAGACATCTGAAGACGCTATTTCCTAGCAAGGAAGTGTCGCATTTACATTCATTTGAAGTGTAGACGAGGAATACATGACACTTTGCCAATCATATTATATCTTATCATGAAACATAGAAATGAGATGCGATATCGCGTTTTAAGAAGCACTAGAACTCTATTGCTACGATAGCTAGACATCTGCAAACGCTATTTCCTTGCAAGGAAGTGTCACATTTACATTCATTTGAAGTGTAGACGAGCAATACATGACACTTCGCAAATCATATTATACCTTACCATGAAACATAGAAATGAGATGCGATATCGCGTTTTAAGAATCATAAGAACTCTAATGCTACGATACGTAGACATCAGCAGACGCTATTTCCTGGCAAGGAAGTGTCGCATTTACATTCATTTGATGTGTAGACGAGTAATACATGACACTTCGCAAATCATATTATATCTTACCATGAAACATAGAAATGAGATGCGATATCGCGTTTTACGAAGCACTAGAACTCTGTTGCTACGATAGGTAGACATCTGCAAACGCTATTTCCTTACAAGGAAGTGTCACTCTTACATTCATTTGAAGTGTAGACGAGGAATACATAACAATTCGCAAATCATATTATACCGTACTATGAAACATAGAAATGAGATGCGATATCGCGTTTTAGGAATTATAAGAACTCTGTTGCTACGATACGTAGACAACTGCAAACGCTATTTCCTTGCAGGGAAGTGTCGCATTTACATTCATTTGAAGTGTAGACGAGGAATACATAACACTTCGCAAATCATATTATATCTTACCATGAAACATAGAAATGAGATGCGATATCGCGTTTCAAGAAGCATTAGAACTCTATTGCTACGATACCTAGACATCTGCAAACGCTATTTCCTTACAAGGAAGTGTCACTCTTACATTCATTTGAAGTGTAGACGAGGAATACATAACACTTCGCAAATCATATTATATCTTACCATGAAACATAGAAATGAGATGCAATATCTCGTTTTAAGAATCATTTGAACTCTATTGCTTCGATACGTAGACATCTGCAAACGCTATTTCCTTGCAAGGAAGTGTCGCATTTACATTCATTTGAAGTGTAGACGAGGAATACATAACACTTCGCAAATCATATTATACCTTACCATGAAACATAGAAATGAGATGCGATGTCGCGTTTTAAGAATCATAAGAACTCTATTGCGACGATACGTAGACATCTGCAAACGCTATTTCCTTGCAGGGAAGTGTCGCATTTACATTCATTTGAAGTGTAGACGAGGAATACATAACACTTCGCAAATCATATTATATCTTACCATGAAACATAGAAATGAGATGCGATATCGCGTTTCAAGAAGCATTAGAACTCTATTGCTACGATACGTAGACATCTGCAAACGCTATTTCCTTGCAGGGAAGTGTCGCATTTACATTCATTTGAAGTGTAGACGAGGAATACATAACACTTCGCAAATCATATTATATCTTACCATGAAACATAGAAATGAGATGCGATATCGCGTTTCAAGAAGCATTAGAACTCTATTGCTACGATACCTAGACATCTGCAGACGCTATTTCCTAGCAAGGAAGTGTCGCATTTACATTCATTTGAAGTGTAGACGAGGAATACATAACACTTCGCAAATCATATTAT
The DNA here is from genome assembly GCF_050948175.1 of Xylocopa sonorina. NCBI lineage: Eukaryota > Metazoa > Arthropoda > Insecta > Hymenoptera > Apidae > Xylocopa > Xylocopa sonorina. The sequence continues at coordinate 71,550 of NW_027490666.1, read as the reverse complement.
ATCTTACCATGAAACATAGAAATGAGATGCGATATCGCGTTTTAAGAAGCATTAGAACTCTATTGCTACGATACCTAGACATCTGAAGACGCTATTTCCTAGCAAGGAAGTGTCGCATTTACATTCATTTGAAGTGTAGACGAGGAATACATGACACTTTGCCAATCATATTATATCTTATCATGAAACATAGAAATGAGATGCGATATCGCGTTTTAAGAAGCACTAGAACTCTATTGCTACGATAGCTAGACATCTGCAAACGCTATTTCCTTGCAAGGAAGTGTCACATTTACATTCATTTGAAGTGTAGACGACCAATACATAACACTTCGCAAATCATATTATACCTTACCATGAAACATAGAAATGAGATGCGATATCGCGTTTTAAGAATCATAAGAACTCTAATGCTACGATACGTAGACATCAGCAGACGCTATTTCCTAGCAAGGAAGTGTCGCATTTACATTCATTTGATGTGTAGACGAGTAATACATGACACTTCGAAAATCATATTATATCTTACCATGAAACATAGAAATGAGATGCGATATCGCGTTTTACGAAGCACTAGAACTCTGTTGCTACGATAGGTAGACATCTGCAAACGCTATTTCCTTACAAGGAAGTGTCACTCTTACATTCATTTGAAGTGTAGACGAGGAATACATAACAATTCGCAAATCATATTATATCTTACCATGAAACATAGAAATAAGATGCAATATCTCGTTTTAAGAATCATTTGAACTCTATTGCTTCGATACGTAGACATCTGCAAACGCTATTTCCTTGCAAGGAAGTGTCGCATTTACATTCATTTGAAGTGTAGACGAGGAATACATAACACTTCGCAAATCATATTATACCTTACCATGAAACATAGAAATGAGATGCGATATCGCGTTTTAAGAATCATAAGAACTCTATTGCTACGATACGTAGACATCTGCAAACGCTATTTCCTTGCAGGGAAGTGTCGCATTTACATTCATTTGAAGTGTAGACGAGGAATACATAACACTTCGCAAATCATATTATATCTTACCATGAAACATAGAAATGAGATGCGATATCGCGTTTCAAGAAGCATTAGAACTCTATTGCTACTATACCTAGACATCTGCAGACGCTATTTCCTAGCAAGGAAGTGTCGCATTTACATTCATTTGAAGTGTAGACGAGGAATACATGACACTTCGCAAATCATATTATATCTTACCATGAAACATAGAAATGAGATGCGATATCGCGTTTTAAGAAGCACTAGAAAGCTATTGCTACGATACGTAGACATCTGCAAACGCTATTTCCTAGCGAGGAAGTATCGCATTCACATTCATTTCAAGTGTAGACGAGGAATACATAACACTTCGCAAATCATGTTATATCTTACCATGAAACATAGATATGAGATGCAATATCTCGATTTAAGAATCATAAGAACTCTATTGCTACGATACGTAAACATCTGCAAACGCTATTTCCTTGCAGGGAAGTGTCGCATTTACATTCATTTGAAGTGTAGACGAGGAATACATAACACTTCGCAAATCATATTATATCTTACCATGGAACATAGAAATGAGATGCGATATCGCGTTTCAAGAAGCATTAGAACTCTATTGCTACGATACCTAGACATCTGCAGACGCTATTTCCTAGCAAGGAAGTGTCGCATTTACATTCATTTGAAGTGTAGACGAGGAATACATGACACTTCGCAAATCATATTATATCTTACCATGAAACATAGAAATGAGATGCGATATCGCGTTTTAAGAAGCACTAGAAAGCTATTGCTACGATACGTAGACATCTGCAAACGCTATTTCCTAGCGAGGAAGTATCGCATTCACATTGATTTGAAGTGTAGACGAGGAATACATAACACTTCGCAAATCATGTTATATCTCACCACGAAACATAGAAATGAGATGCGATATCGCGTTTTAAGAATCATAAGAACTCTATTGCTACGATACGTAGACATCTGCAAACGCTATTTCCTTGCAAGGAAGTGTCGCATTTACATTCATTTGAAGTGTAGGCGAGGAATACATAACACTTCGCAAATCACATTATATCTTAACATGAAACATAGAAATGAGATGCGATATCGCGTTTCAGGAAGCACTAGAACTCTATTGCTACGATACCTAGACATCTGCAGACGCAATTTCCTAGCAACGAAGTGTCGCATTTACATTCATTTGAAGTGTAGACGAGGAATACATGACACTTCGCAAATCATATTATATCTTACCATGAAACATAGAAATGAGATGCGATATCGCGTTTGAAGAAGCACTAGAAAGCTATTGCTACGATACGTAGACATCTGCAAACGCTATTTCCTAGCGAGGAAGTATCGCATTCACATTCATTTGAAGTGTAGACGAGGAATACATAACACTTCGCAAATCATGTTATATCTTACCATGAAACATGGAAATGAGATGCGATATCGCGTTTTAAGAATCATAACAACTCTATTGCTACGATACGTAAACATCTGCAAACGCTATTTCCTTGCAGGGAAGTGTCGCATTTACATTCATTTGAAGTGTAGACGAGGAATACATAACACTTCGCAAATCATATTATATCTTACCATGGAACATAGAAATGAGATGCGATATCGCGTTTCAAGAAGCATTAGAACTCTATTGCTACGATACCTAGACATCTGCAGACGCTATTTCCTAGCAAGGAAGTGTCGCATTTACATTCATTTGAAGTGTAGACGAGGAATGCATGACACTTCGCAAATCATATTATATCTTACCATGAAACATAGAAATGAGATGCGATATCGCGTTTTAAGAAGCACTAGAAAGCTATTGCTACGATACGTAGACATCTGCAAACGCTATTTCCTTGCAAGGAAGTGTCGCATTTACATTCATTTGAAGTGTAGACGAGGAATACATGACACTTCGCAAACCATATTATATCTTATCATGAAACATAGATATGAGATGCAATATCTCGTTTTAAGAATCATAAGAACTCTATTGCTACGATACGTAAACATCTGCAAACGCTATTTCCTTGCAGGGAAGTGTCGCATTTACATTCATTTGAAGTGTAGACGAGGAATACATAACACTTCGCAAATCATATTATATCTTACCATGGAACATAGAAATGAGATGCGATATCGCGTTTCAAGAAGCATTAGAACTCTATTGCTACGATACGTAGACATCTGCAAACGCTATTTCCTTGCAAGGAAGTGTCGCATTTACATTCATTTGAAGTGTAGACGAGGAATACATAACACTTCGCAAATCATATTATACCTTACCATGAAACATAGAAATGAGATGCGATATCGCGTTTTAAGAATCATAAGAACTCTATTGCTACGATACGTAGACATCTGCAAACGCTATTTCCTTGCAGGGAAGTATCGCATTTACATTCATTTGAAGTGTAGACGAGGAATACATAACACTTCGCAAATCATATTATATCTTACCATGAAACATAGAAATGAGATGCGATATCGCGTTACAAGAAGCATTAGAACTCTATTGCTACGATACCTAGTCATCTGCAGACGCTATTTCCTAGCAAGGAAGTGTCGCATTTACATTCATTTGAAGTGTAGACGAGGAATACGTAACACTTCGCAAATCATATTATATCTTACCATGAAACATAGAAATGAGATGCGATATCGCGTTTTAAGAGGCATTAGAACACTATTGCTACGATAGGTAGACATTTGCAAACGCTATTTCCTAGCAAGGAAGTGTCGCATTTACATTCATTTGAAGTGTAGGCGAGGAGTACATGATACTTCGCAAATCATATTATACCTTACCATGAAACATAGAAATGAGATGCGATATCGCGTTTTAAGAATCATAAGAACTCTATTGCTACGATACGTAGACATCTGCAGACGCTATTTCCTAGCAAGGAGGTGTCGCATTTACATTCATTTGAAGTGTAGACGAGGAATACATAACACTTGGCAAATCATGTTATATCTTACCATGAAACATAGAAATGAGTTGCGATATCGCGTTTTAAGAATCATATGAACTATATTGCTACGATACGTAGACATCTGCTATCGCTATTTCCTAGCAAGGAAGTGTCGCATTTACATTCATTTGAAGTGTAGACGGGGAATACATGATACTTCGCAAATCATATTATATCTTACCATGAGACATAGAAATGTGATGCGATATCGCATTTTAAGAATCATAAGAACTCTATTGCTACGATACGTAGACATCTGCAGTCGCTATTTCCTAGCAAGGAAGTGTCGCATTTACATTCATTTGAAGTGTAGACGAGGAATACATAACACTTCGCAAATCATATTATATCTTACCATGAAAGATAGAAATGAGATCCGATATGGCGTTTTAAGAATCATAAGAACTCTATTGCTACGATACGTAGACATCTGCAAATGCTATTTCCTTGCAAGGAAGTGTCGCATTTACATTCATTTGAAGTGTGGACGAGGAATACATGACACTTCGCAAATCATACTATATCTTACCATGAAACATAGAAATGAGATGCGATATCGCGTTTTAAGAAGCATCAGAAATCCATTGCTACGATACGTAGACATCTGCAAACGTTACTTCCATGCAGGGAAGTGTCGCATTTACATTCATTTGAAGTGTAGACGAGGAATACATAACACTTCGCAAATCATATTATATCTTACCATGAAACATAGAAATGAGATGCGATATCGCGTTCTAAGAAGCACTTGAACTCTATTGCTACGATAGGTAGACATCTGCAAACGCTATTTCCTTGCAAGGAAGTGTCGCATTTACATTCATTTGAATCGTAGACGAGGAATACATAACACTTCGCAACGAATATTATGTCTTATCATGAAACGTAGATATGAGATGCAATATCTCGTCTTAAGAAGCATTTGAACTCTATTGCTTCGATACGTAGACATCTGCAAACGCTATTTCCTTGCAAGAAAGTGTCGCATTTACATTCATTTGAAGTGTAGACGACGGATACATAACACTTCGCAAATCATATTATACCTTACCATGAAACATAGAAATGAGATGCGATATCGCGTTTTAAGAATCATAAGAACTCTATTGCTGCGATACGTAGACATCTGCAAACGCTATTTCCTAGCGAGGAAGTTTCGCATTCACATTCATTTGAAGTGTAGACGAGGAATACATAACACTCCGCAAATCATATTATATCTTACCATGAAACATAGAAATGTGATGCGATATCGCGTTTTAAGAATCATAAGAACTCTATTGCTACGATACGTAGACATCTGCAAACGCTATTTCCTTGCAAAGAAGTGTCGCATTTACATTCATTTGAAGTGTAGACGAGGAATACATAACACTTCGCAATGAATATTACATCTTATCATGAAATATAGAAGTGAGATGCGGTATCTCGTTTTAAGAAGCATTTGAACTCTAGTGCTTCGATACGTAAAAATCTGGAATCGCTATTTCCTAGCAAGGAAGTGTCGCGTTTACATCCATTTGAATCGTAGACGAGGAATGCATAACACTTCGCAATGAATATTATATCTTACCATGAGACATAGTTATGAGATGCAATATCTCCTTTTAAGATGCATTTGAACTCTATTGCTTCGATACGTAGACATCTGCAAACGCTATTTCCTTGCAAGGAAGTGTCGCATTTACATTCTTTTGAAGTGAATAATAGGTATACATAACACTTCGAAATGAATACTATACCATGTCATGAACCGTAGAAATGAGATGCGATATCGCGTTTTAAGAAGCATTAGAACTCTATTGCTACGATACGTAGACATCTGCAAACGCTATTTCCTAGGAAGGAAGTGTCGCATTTACATTCTTTTGAAGTGAATAATAGGTATACATAACACTTCGCAATGAATACTATACCATGTCATGAACCGTAGAAATGAGATGCGATATCGCGTTTTAAGAAGCATTAGAACTCTATTGCTACGATACGTAGACATCTACAAACGCTATTCCCTAGCAAGGAAGTGTCGCGTTCACATCATTTGAAATGTAGACGAGGACTACATAACACTTCGCAAATCATATTATACCTTACCATGAAACATAGAAGTGAGATGCGATATCGCGTTTTAAGAAGCATTAGAACTCTATTGCTACGATACCCAGATATCTGCAGACGCTATTTCCTAGCAAGGAAGTGTCCCATTTACATTCATTTGAAGTGTAGACGAGGAATACATGACACTTCGCAAATCATATTATATCTTACCATGAAACATAGAAATGAGATGCGATATCGCGTTTTAAGAAGCATTAGAAATCTGTTGCTACGATAGGTAGAAACCTGCAAACGCTATTTCCTTGCAAGGAAGTGTCGCATTTACATTCATTTGAAGTGTAGACAAGGAATACATATCACTTCGCAATGAATATTACATCTTATCATGAAACATAGAAATGAGATGCGATATCACGATTTAAGAAGCATTAGAACTCCGTCCCTACGATACGTAGACATCTGCAAACGCTATTTCCTAGCAAGGATGTGTCGCATTTACATTCATTTGAAGTGTAGACGAGGACTACATAACACTTCGCAAATCATATTATATCTTACCATGAAACATAGAAGTGAGATGCGATATCGCGTTTTAAGAAGCATTAGTACTCTATTGCTACGATTCGTAGACATCTGCAAACGCTATTTCCTTGAAAGGAAGTGTCGCATTTACATTCATTTGAATCGAAGACGGGGAATGCATAACACATCGCAATGAATATTATATCTTATCATGAATCACAGATATGAGGTACGAAATCTAGTATTAAGATGCATTTGACCTCTATTGCTTCGATACGTAGACAACTGCAAATGCCATTTTCTTGCAAGAAAGTGTCGCATTTACATACTTTTGAAGTGAATGCGAGGTTTACATAACACTTCGCAATGAATATTAAACCTTATCGTGAAACATAGAAATGAGGTACGATAACACGTTTTAAGAAGCATTAGAACTCTATCCCTACGATACGTAGACATCTGCAAACGCTATTTCCTTGCAAGGAAGTGCCGCATTTACATTCATTTGAAGTGTAGACGAGGAATACATAACACTCCGCAAATCATATTAGATCTTACCATGAAACATAGGAATGAGATGCGATATCGCGTTTTAAGAATCATAAGAACTCTATTGCAACGATACGTAGACATCTGCAAACGCTATTTCCTTGCAAGAAAGCGTCGCATTTACATTCATTTGAAGTGTAGACGACGGATACATAACACTCCGCAAATCATGTTATATCTTACCATGAAACATAGAAATGAGATGCGATATCGCGTTTTAAGAAGCACTAGAAAGCTATTGCTACGATACGTAGACATCTCCAAACGCTATTTCCTTGCAAGGAAGTGTCGCTTTTACATTCATTTGAAGTGTAGACGAGGAATACATAACACTTCGCAATGAATATTACATCTTATCATGAAACATAGAAATGAGATGCGATATCTCGTTTTAAGAAGCATTTGAACTCTATTGCTTCGATAGGTAGACATCTGCAAACGCTATTTCCTTGCAAGGAAGTGTCGCATTTACATTCATTTGAAGTGTAGACGAGGAATACATAACATTTCGCTATGAATATTACATCTTATCATGAAACATAGAAATGAGATGCGATATCGCGTTTTAAGAAGCATTAGAACTCTATTGCAACGATAGGTAGACATCTGCAAACGCTATTTCCTAGCAAGGAAGTATCGCATTTACATTCATTTGAGGTGTAGACGAGGACTACATAACATTTCGCTATGAATATTACATCTTATCATGAAACATAGAAATGAGATGCGATATCGCGTTTTAAGAAGCATTAGAACTCTATCCCTACGATACGTAAACATCTGCAAACGCTATTTCCTAGCAAGGAAGTGTCGCATTTACATTCATTTGAAGTGTAGACGAGGAATACATTACACTTTACAATGACTATTATATCCTATCATGCAACATAGAAATGAGATGCGATATCGCATTTCAGGAAGCATTAGATCTCTATTGCTACGATACGTAGACATCTGCAATCGCTATTTCCTAGCAAGGAAGTGTCGCATTTACATTCATTTGAAGTGTAGACGAGGAATACATGATACTTCGCAAATCATATTATATCTTACCATGAAACTTAGAAATGAGATGCGACATCGCGTTCTAAGAAGCATTAGAACACTACTGCTACGATAGGTAGACATTTGCAAATGCTATTTCCTTGCAAGGAAGTGTCGCATTTACATTCATTTGAAGTGTAGACGAGGAATACATGATACTTCGCAAATCTTATTATATCTTACCATGAAACATAGAAATGAGATGCGATATCGCGTTTTAAGAAGCATTAGAACTCTATTGCTACGATAGGTAGACATCTGCAAACGCTATTTCCTAGCAAGGAAGTGTCGCATTTACATTCATTTGAAGTGTAAACGAGGAATACATATCACTTCGCAAAGAATATTACATCTTATCATGAAACATAGAAATGAGATGCAATATCACGATTTAAGAAGCACTAGAACTCCGTCCCTACGATACGTAGACATCTGCAAACGCTATTTCCTAGCAAGGATGTGTCGCATTTACATTCATTTGAAGTGCAGACGAGGACTACATAACACTTCGCAAATCATATTATATCTTACCATGAAACATAGGAATGAGATGCGATATCGCGTTTTAAGAATCATAAGAACTCTATTGCAACGATACGTAGACATCTGCAAACGCTATTTCCTTGCAAGAAAGCGTCGCATTTACATTCATTTGAAGTGTAGACGACGGATACATAACACTCCGCAAATCATGTTATATCTTACCATGAAACATAGAAATGAGATGCGATATCGCGTTTTAAGAAGCACTAGAAAGCTATTGCTACGATACGTAGACATCTCCAAACGCTATTTCTTTGCAAGGAAGTGTCGCTTTTACATTCATTTGAAGTGTAGACGAGGAATACATAACACTTCGCAATGAATATTACATCTTATCATGAAACATAGAAATGAGATGCGATATCTCGTTTTAAGAAGCATTTGAACTCTATTGCTTCGATAGGTAGACATCTGCAAACGCTATTTCCTTGCAAGGAAGTGTCGCATTTACATTCATTTGAAGTGTAGACGAGGAATACATAACATTTCGCTATGAATATTACATCTTATCATGAAACATAGAAATGAGATGCGATATCGCGTTTTAAGAAGCATTAGAACTCTATTGCAACGATAGGTAGACATCTGCAAACGCTATTTCCTAGCAAGGAAGTATCGCATTTACATTCATTTGAGGTGTAGACGAGGATTACATAACATTTCGCTATGAATATTACATCTTATCATGAAACATAGAAATGAGATGCGATATCGCGTTTTAAGAAGCATTAGAACTCTATCCCTACGATACGTAAACATCTGCAAACGCTATTTCCTAGCAAGGAAGTGTCGCATTTACATTCATTTGAAGTGTAGACGAGGAATACATTACACTTTACAATGACTATTATATCCTATCATGCAACATAGAAATGAGATGCGATATCGCATTTCAGGAAGCATTAGATCTCTATTGCTACGATACGTAGACATCTGCAATCGCTATTTCCTAGCAAGGAAGTGTCGCATTTACATTCATTTGAAGTGTAGACGAGGAATACATGATACTTCGCAAATCATATTATATCTTACCATGAAACTTAGAAATGAGATGCGACATCGCGTTCTAAGAAGCATTAGAACACTACTGCTACGATAGGTAGACATTTGCAAATGCTATTTCCTTGCAAGGAAGTGTCGCATTTACATTCATTTGAAGTGTAGACGAGGAATACATGATACTTCGCAAATCATATTATATCTTACCATGAAACATAGAAATGAGATGCGATATCGCGTTTTAAGAAGCATTAGAACTCTATTGCTACGATAGGTAGACATCTGCAAACGCTATTTCCTAGCAAGGAAGTGTCGCATTTACATTCATTTGAAGTGTAAACGAGGAATACATATCACTTCGCAAAGAATATTACATCTTATCATGAAACATAGAAATGAGATGCAATATCACGATTTAAGAAGCACTAGAACTCCGTCCCTACGATACGTAGACATCTGCAAACGCTATTTCCTAGCAAGGATGTGTCGCATTTACATTCATTTGAAGTGCAGACGAGGACTACATAACACTTCGCAAATCATATTATATCTTACCATGAAACATAGGAATGAGATGCGATATCGCGTTTTAAGAATCATAAGAACTCTATTGCAACGATACGTAGACATCTGCAAACGCTATTTCCTTGCAAGAAAGCGTCGCATTTACATTCATTTGAAGTGTAGACGACGGATACATAACACTCCGCAAATCATGTTATATCTTACCATGAAACATAGAAATGAGATGCGATATCGCGTTTTAAGAAGCACTAGAAAGCTATTGCTACGATACGTAGACATCTCCAAACGCTATTTCCTTGCAAGGAAGTGTCGCTTTTACATTCATTTGAAGTGTAGACGAGGAATACATAACACTTCGCAATGAATATTACATCTTATCATGAAACATAGAAATGAGATGCGATATCTCGTTTTAAGAAGCATTTGAACTCTATTGCTTCGATAGGTAGACATCTGCAAACGCTATTTCCTTGCAAGGAAGTGTCGCATTTACATTCATTTGAAGTGTAGACGAGGAATACATAACATTTCGCTATGAATATTACATCTTATCATGAAACATAGAAATGAGATGCGATATCGCGTTTTAAGAAGCATTAGAACTCTATTGCAACGATAGGTAGACATCTGCAAACGCTATTTCCTAGCAAGGAAGTATCGCATTTACATTCCTTTGAGGTGTAGACGAGGACTACATAACATTTCGCTATGAATATTACATCTTATCATGAAACATAGAAATGAGATGCGATATCGCGTTTTAAGAAGCATTAGAACTCTATCCCTACGATACGTAAACATCTGCAAACGCTATTTCCTAGCAAGGAAGTGTCGCATTTACATTCATTTGAAGTGTAGACGAGGAATACATTACACTTTACAATGACTATTATATCCTATCATGCAACATAGGAATGAGATGCGATATCGCATTTCAGGAAGCATTAGATCTCTATTGCTACGATACGTAGACATCTGCAATCGCTATTTCCTAGCAAGGAAGTGTCGCATTTACATTCATTTGAAGTGTAGACGAGGAATACATGATACTTCGCAAATCATATTATATCTTACCATGAAACTTAGAAATGAGATGCGACATCGCGTTCTAAGAAGCATTAGAACACTACTGCTACGATAGGTAGACATTTGCAAATGCTATTTCCTTGCAAGGAAGTGTCGCATTTACATTCATTTGAAGTGTAGACGAGGAATACATGATACTTCGCAAATCATATTATATCTTACCATGAAACATAGAAATGAGATGCGATATCGCGTTTTAAGAAGCATTAGAACTCTATTGCTACGATAGGTAGACATCTGCAAACGCTATTTCCTAGCAAGGAAGTGTCGCATTTACATTCATTTGAAGTGTAAACGAGGAATACATATCACTTCGCAAAGAATATTACATCTTATCATGAAACATAGAAATGAGATGCAATATCACGATTTAAGAAGCACTAGAACTCCGTCCCTACGATACGTAGACATCTGCAAACGCTATTTCCTAGCAAGGATGTGTCGCATTTACATTCATTTGAAGTGCAGACGAGGACTACATAACACTTCGCAAATCATATTATATCTTACCATGAAACATAGAAATGAGATGCGATATCGCGTTTTATGAAGCACTAGAAAGCTATTGCTACGATACGTAGACATCTGCAAACGCTATTTCCTAGCGAGGAAGTATCGCATTCACATTCATTTGAAGTGTGGAAGAGGAATACATAACACTTCGCAAATCATGTTATATCTTAACATGAAACATAGAAATGAGATGCGATATCGCCTTTTAAGAAGCACTAGAAAGGTATTGCTACGATACGTAGACATCTGCAAACGCTATTTCCTTTCAAGGAAGTGTCGCATTTACATTCATTTGAAGTGTAGACGAGGAATACATAACACTTCGCAATGAATATTACATCTTATCATGAAACATAGAAATGAGATGCGATATCTCGTTTTAAGAAGCATTTGAACTCTATTGCTTCGATAGGTAGACATCTGCAAACGCTATTTCCTTGCAAGGAAGTGTCGCATTTACATTCATTTGAAGTGTAGACGAGGAATACATAACATTTCGCTATGAATATTACATCTTATCATGAAACATAGAAATGAGATGCGATATCGCGTTTTAAGAAGCATTAGAACTCTATTGCAACGATAGGTAGACATCTGCAAACGCTATTTCCTAGCAAGGAAGTATCGCATTTACATTCCTTTGAGGTGTAGATGAGGACTACATAACATTTCGCTATGAATATTACATCTTATCATGAAACATAGAAATGAGATGCGATATCGCGTTTTAAGAAGCATTAGAACTCTATCCCTACGATACGTAAACATCTGCAAACGCTATTTCCTAGCAAGGAAGTGTCGCATTTACATTCATTTGAAGTGTAGACGAGGAATACATTACACTTTACAATGACTATTATATCCTATCATGCAACATAGAAATGAGATGCGATATCGCATTTCAGGAAGCATTAGATCTCTATTGCTACGATACGTAGACATCTGCAATCGCTATTTCCTAGCAAGGAAGTGTCGCATTTACATTCATTTGAAGTGTAGACGAGGAATACATGATACTTCGCAAATCATATTATATCTTACCATGAAACTTAGAAATGAGATGCGACATCGCGTTCTAAGAAGCATTAGAACACTACTGCTACGATAGGTAGACATTTGCAAATGCTATTTCCTTGCAAGGAAGTGTCGCATTTACATTCATTTGAAGTGTAGACGAGGAATACATGATACTTCGCAAATCATATTATATCTTACCATGAAACATAGAAATGAGATGCGATATCGCGTTTTAAGAAGCATTAGAACTCTATTGCTACGATAGGTAGACATCTGCAAACGCTATTTCCTAGCAAGGAAGTGTCGCATTTACATTCATTTGAAGTGTAAACGAGGAATACATATCACTTCGCAAAGAATATTACATCTTATCATGAAACATAGAAATGAGATGCAATATCACGATTTAAGAAGCACTAGAACTCCGTCCCTACGATACGTAGACATCTGCAAACGCTATTTCCTAGCAAGGATGTGTCGCATTTACATTCATTTGAAGTGCAGACGAGGACTACATAACACTTCGCAAATCATATTATATCTTACCATGAAACATAGAAATGAGATGCGATATCGCGTTTTATGAAGCACTAGAAAGCTATTGCTACGATACGTAGACATCTGCAAACGCTATTTCCTAGCGAGGAAGTATCGCATTCACATTCATTTGAAGTGTGGACGAGGAATACATAACACTTCGCAAATCATGTTATATCTTAACATGAAACATAGAAATGAGATGCGATATCGCCTTTTAAGAAGCACTAGAAAGGTATTGCTACGATACGTAGACATCTGCAAACGCTATTTCCTTTCAAGGAAGTGTCGCATTTACATTCATTTGAAGTGTAGACGAGGAATACATAGCACTTCGCAAATCATATTATATCTTACCATGAAACATAGAAATGAGATGCGATATCGCGTTTTAAGAAACATCAGAAATCCATTGCTACGATACGTGGACATCTGCAAACGCTATTTCCTTTCAAGGCAGTGTCGCATTTACATTCATTTGAAGTGTAGACGAGGAATACATAACACTCCGCAAATCATATTATATCTTACCATGAAACATAGAAATGTGATGCGATATAGCGTTTTAAGAATCATAAGAACTCTATTGCTACGATACGTGGACATCTGCAAACGCTATTTCCTTTCAAGGCAGTGTCGCATTTACATTCATTTGAAGTGTAGACGAGGAATACAGAATACTCCGCAAATCATATTATATCTTACTATGAAACATAGAAATGAGATGCGATATCGCGTTTTAAGAATCATAAGAACTCTATTGCTACGATTCGTAGACATATGCAAACGCTATTTCCTTGCAAGGAAGTGTCGCATTTACATTCATTTGAAGTGTAGACGAGGAATACATAACACTCCGCAAATCATATTATATCTTACCATTAAACATAGAAATGAGATGCAATATCGCGTTTTAAGAATCACAAGAACTCCATTGCAACGATACGTAGACATCTGCAAACGCTATTTCCTTGCAAAGAAGTGTCGCATTTACATTCATTTGAAGTGAAGACGAGGAATACATGACACTTCGCAAATCATATAATATCTTACCATGAAACATAGAAATGAGATGCGATATCGCGTTTTAAGAATCATAAGAACTCTATTGCTACGATACGTAGACATCTGCGAACGCTATTTCCTTGCAAGGAAGTGTCGCATTTACATTCATTTGATGTGTAGACGAGGAATACATAACACTTCGCAAATCATATTATATCTTACCATGAAACATAGAAATGAGATGCGATATCGCGTTTTAAGAAGCATTAGAACTCTATTGCTACGATACGTAGACATCTGCAAACGCTATTTCCTTGCAAGGAAGTGTCGCATTTACATTCATTTGAATCGTAGACGAGGAATGCATAACACTTCGCAATGAATATTATATCTTATCATGAAACATAGATATGAGATGCAATATCTCGTTTTAAGAAGCATTTGAACTCTATTACTTCGATACGTAGACATCTGCAAACGCTATTTCCTTGCAAGGAAGTGTCGCATTTACATTCATTTGAAGTGTAGACGAGGAATACATAACACTTCGCAAATATTATTATATCTTACCATGAAACTTAGAAATAAGATGCGACATCGCGTTCTAAGAAGCATTAGAACACTACTGCTACGATAGGTAGACATTTGCAAACGCTATTTCCTTGCAAGGAAGTGTCGCATTTACATTCATTCGAAGTGTAGACGAGGAATACATGATACTTCGCAAATCATATTATATCTTACCATGAAACATAGAAATGAGATGCGATATCGCGTTTTAAGAGGCATTAGAACTCTATTGCTACGATACGTAGACATCTGCAAACGCTATTTCCTTGCAAGAAAGTATCGCATTTACATTCATTTGAAGTGTAGACGACGGATACATAACACTTCGCAAATCATATTATACCTTACCATGAAACATAGAAATGAGATGCGATATCGCGTTTTAAGAATCATAAGAACTCTATTGCTACGATACGTAGAGATCTGCAAACGCTATTTCCTAGCGAGGAAGTGTCGCATTCACATTCATTTGAAGTGTAGACGAGGAATACATAACACTTCGCAAATCATATTATATCTTACCATGAAACATAGAAGTGTGATGCGATATCGCTTTTTAAGAATCATAAGAACTCTATTGCTACGATACGTAGACATCTGCAAACGCTATTTCCTTGCAAGGAAGTGTCGCATTTACATTCATTTGATGTGTAGACGAGGAATACATAACACTTCGCAAATCATATTATATCTTATCATGAAACATAGAAATGAGTTGCGATATCGCGTTTTAAGAAGCATTAGAACCCTACTGCTACGATACGTAGACATCTGCAAACGCTATTTCCTAGCGAGGAAGTGTCGCATTTACATTCATTTGAAGTGTAGACGAGGAATACATAACACTCTGCAAATCATATTATATCTTACCATGAAACATAGAAATGAGATGCGTTATCGCGTTTTAAGAATCATAAGAACTCTATTGCTACGATACGTAGACATCTGCAAACGCTATTTCCTTGCAAAGAAGTGTCGCATTTACATTCATTTGAAGTGTAGACGAGGAATACATAAGATTTCGCAAATCATATTATATCTTACCATGAAACATAGAAATGAGATGCGATATCGCGTTTTAAGAATCATAAGAACTCTATTGCTACGATAGGTAGACATCTGCAAACGCTATTTCCTTTCAAGGAAGTGTCGCGTTTACATTCATTTGAAGTGTAGACGAGGAATACATAACACTCTGCAAATCATATTACATCTTACCATGGAACATAGAAATTAGATGCGATATAGCGTTTTAAGGATCATAAGAACTCTATTGCTACGATACGTAGACATCTGCAAACGCTATTTCCTTGCAAAGAAGTGTCGCATTTACATTCATTTGATGTGTAGACGAGGAATACATAACACTTCGTAAATCATATTATATCTTATCATGAAACATAGAAATGAGTTGCGATATCGCGTTTTAAGAAGCATTAGAACTCTACTGCTACAATACGTAGACATCTGCAAACGCTATTTCCTAGCGAGGAAGTGTCGCATTCACATTCATTTGAAGTGTAGACGAGGAATACATAACACTCCGCAAATCATATTATATCTTACCATGAAACATAGAAATGTGATGCGATATCGCGTTTTAAGAATCATAAGAACCCTATTGCTACGATACGTAGACATCTGCAAACGCTATTTCCTTGCAAAGAAGTGTCGCATTTACATTCATTTGAAGTGTAGACGAGGAATACATAACACTTCGCAAATCATATTATATCGTACCATGAAACATAGAAATGAGATGCGATATCGCGTTTCAAGAATCATAAGAACTCTATTGCTACGATACGTAGACATCTGCAAACGCTATTCCCTTGCAGAGAAGTGTCGCATTTACATTCATTTGAAGTGTAGACGAGGAATACATAACACTACGCAAATCATATTATATCTTACCATGAAACATAGAAATGAGATGCGATATAGCGTTTTAAGAATCATAAGAACTCTATTGCAACGATACGTAGGCATCTGCAAACGCTATTTCCTTGCAAAGAAGTGTCGCATTTACATTCATTTGAAGTATAGACGAGGAATACATAACACTTCGCAAATCATATTATATCTTACCATGAAACATAGAAATGAGATGCGATATCGCGTTTTAAGAAGCATTAGAACTCTATTGCTACGATACGTAGACATCTGCAATCGCAATTTCCTTGCAAGGAAGTGTCGCATTTACATCCATTTGAATCGCAGACGAGGAATGCATAACACTTCGCAATGAATATTATATCTTATCATGAAGCATAGATATGAGATGCAATATCTCGTTTTAAGAAGCATTTGAACTCTATTGCTACGATACGTAGACATCTGCAAACGCTATTTCCTTGCAAAGAAGTGTCGCATTTACATTCATTTGAAGTGTAGACGAGGAATACATAACACTTCGCAAATCATATTATATCTTACCATGAAACATAGAAATGAAACGCGATATCGCGTTTTGAGAAGCATTAGAACTCTATTGCTACGATACCTAGACATCTGCAGACGCTATTTCCTAGCAAGGAAGTGTCGCATATACATTCATTTGAAGTGTAGACGAGGAATACATAACACTTCGCAAATCATATTATACCTTACCATGAAACATAGAAATAAGATACGATATAGCGTTTTAAGAATCATAAGAACTCTATTGCTACGATACGTAGACATCTGCAAACGCTATTTCCTTGCAAGGAAGTGTCGCATTTACATTCATTTGAATCGTAGACGAGGAATGCATAACACTTCGCAATGAATATTATATCTTATCATGAAACATAGATATGATATGCAATATCTCGTTTTAAGAAGCATTTGAACTCTATTACTTCGATACGTAGACATCTGCAAACGCTATTTCCTTGCAAGGAAGTGTCGCATTTACATTCATTTGAAGTGTAGACGAGGAATACATGATACTTCGCAAATCATATTATATCTTACCATGAAACATAGAAATGAGATGCGATATCGCGTTTTAAGAGGCATTAGAACTCTATTGCTACGATACGTAGACATCTGCAAACGCTATTTCCTAGCGAGGAAGTGTCGCATTCACATTCACTTGAAGTGTAGACGAGGAATACATAACACTTCGCAAATCATATTATATCTTACCATGAAACATAGAAATGAGATGCGACATCGCGTTCTAAGAAGCATTAGAACACTACTGCTACGATAGGTAGACATTTGCAAACGATATTTCCTTGCAAGGAAGTGCCGCATTTACATTCATTTGAAGTGTAGACGAGGAATACATAACACTCCGCAAATCATATTATATCTTATCATGAAACATAGAAATGAGTTGCGATATCGCGTTTTAAGAAGCATTAGAACCCTACTGCTACGATACGTAGACATCTGCAAACGCTATTTCCTAGCGAGGAAGTGTCGCATTTACATTCATTTGAAGTGTAGACGAGGAATACATAACACTCCGCAAATCATATTATATCTTACCATGAAACATAGAAATGTGATGCGATATCGCGTTTTAAGAATCATAAGAACTCTATTGCTACGATACGTAGACATCTGCAAACGCTATTTCCTAGCGAGGAAGTGTCGCATTCACATTCATTTGAAGTGTAGACGAGGAATACATAACACTTCGCAAATCATATTATATCTTACCATGAAACATAGAAATGAGATGCGACATCGCGTTCTAAGAAGCATTAGAACACTACTGCTACGATAGGTAGACATTTGCAAACGATATTTCCTTGCAAGGAAGTGCCGCATTTACATTCATTTGAAGTGTAGACGAGGAATACATAACACTCCGCAAATCATATTATATCTTACCATGAAACATAGAAATGAGATGCGATATCGCGTTTTAAGAATCATAAGAAATCGATTGCTACGATACGTAGACATCTGCAAACGCTATTTCCTTGCAAAGAAGTGTCGCATTTACATTCATTTGAAGTGTAGACGAGGAATACATAACATTTCGCAAATCATATTATATCTTACCATGAAACATAGGAGTGAGATGCGATATCGAGTTTTAAGAATCATAAGAACTCTATTGCTACGATACGTAGACATCTGCACACGCTATTTCCTTTCAAGGAAGTGTCGCATTTACATTCATTTGAAGTGTAGACGAGGAATACATAACACTCCGCAAATCATATTATATCTTACAATGAAACATAGAAATGTGATGCGATATTGCGTTTTAAGAATCATAAGAACCCTATTGCTACGATACGTAGACATCTGCAAACGCTATTTCCTTGCAAAGAAGTGTCGCATTTACATTCATTTGAAGTGTAGACGAGGAATACATAACACTTCGCAAATCATATTATATCGTACCATGAAACATAGAAATGAGATGCGATATCGCGTTTCAAGAATCATAAGAACTCTATTGCTACGATACGTATACATCTGCAAACGCTATTCCCATGCAGAGAAGTGTCGCATTTACATTCATTTGAAGTGTAGACGAGGAATACATAACACCACGCAAATCATATTATATCTTACCATGAAACATAGAAATGAGATGCGATATAGCGTTTTAAGAATCATAAGAACTCTATTGCAACGATACGTAGACATCTGCAAACGCTATTTCCTTGCAAAGAAGTGTCGCATTTACATTCATTTGATGTGTAGACGAGGAATACATAACACTTCGCAAATCATATTATATCTTATCATGAAACATAGAAATGAGTTGCGATATCGCGTTTTAAGAAGCATTATAACCCTACTGCTACGATACGTAGACATCTGCAAACGCTATTTCCTAGCGAGGAAGTGTCGCATTTACATTCATTTGAAGTGTAGACGAGGAATACATAACACTCCGCAAATCATATTATATCTTACCATGAAACATAGAAATGAGATGCGATATCGCGTTTTAAGAATCATAAGAACTCTATTGCTACGATACGTAGACATCTGCAAACGCTATTTCCTTGCAAAGAAGTGTCGCATTTACATTCATTTGAAGTGTAGACGAGGAATACATAATATTTCGCAAATCATATTATATCTTACCATGAAACATAGAAATGAGATGCGATATCGCGTTTTAAGAATCATAAGAACTCTATTGCTACGATACGTAGACATCTGCAAACGCTATTTCCTTTCAAGGAAGTGTCGCGTTTACATTCATTTGAAGTGTAGACGAGGAATACATAACACTCCGCAAATCATATTATATTTTACCATGAAACATAGAAATTAGATGCGATATAGCGTTTTAAGAATCATAAGAACTCTATTGCTACGATACGTAGACATCTGCAAACGCTATTTCCTTGCAAAGAAGTGTCGCATTTACATTCATTTGATGTGTGGACGAGGAATACATAACACTTCGTAAATCATATTATATCTTATCATGAAACATAGAAATGAGTTGCGATATCGCGTTTTAAGAAGCATTAGAACTCTACTGCTACAATACGTAGACATCTGCAAACGCTATTTCCTAGCGAGGAAGTGTCGCATTCACATTCATTTGAAGTGTAGACGAGGAATACATAACACTCCGCAAATCATATTATATCTTACCATGAAACATAGAAATGAGATGCGATATAGCGTTTTAAGAATCATAAGAACTCTATTGCAACGATACGTAGGCATCTGCAAACGCTATTTCCTTGCAAAGAAGTGTCGCATTTACATTCATTTGAAGTGTAGACGAGGAATACATAACACTTCGCAAATCATATTGTATCTTACCATGAAACATAGAAATGAAACGCGATATCGCGTTTTGAGAAGCATTAGAACTCTATTGCTACGATACCTAGACATCTGCAGACGCTATTTCCTAGCAAGGAAGTGTCGCATATACATTCATTTGAAGTGTAGACGAGGAATACATAACACTTCGCAAATCATATTATACCTTACCATGAAACATAGAAATGAGATACGATATAGCGTTTTAAGAATCATAAGAACTCTATTGCTACGATACGTAGACATCTGCAAACGCTATTTCCTTGCAAGGAAGTGTCGCTTTTACATTCATTTGAATCGTAGACGAGGAATGCATAACACTTCGCAATGAATATTATATCTTACCATGAAACATAGAAATGAGATGCGATATAGCGTTTTAAGAATCATAAGAACTCTATTGCAACAATACGTAGACATCTGCAAACGCTATTTCCTTGCAAAGAAGTGTCGCATTTACATTCATTTGATGTGTAGACGAGGAATACATAACACTTCGCAAATCATATTATATCTTATCATGAAACATAGAAATGAGTTGCGATATCGCGTTTTAAGAAGCATTAGAACCCTACTGCTACGATACGTAGACATCTGCAAACGCTATTTCCTAGCGAGGAAGTGTCGCATTTACATTCATTTGAAGTGTAGACGAGGAATACATAACACTCCGCAAATCATATTATATCTTACCATGAAACATAGAAATGAGATGCGATATCGCGTTTTAAGAATCATAAGAACTCTATTGCTACGATACGTAGACATCTGCAAACGCTATTTCCTTGCAAAGAAGTGTCGCATTTACATTCATTTGAAGTGTAGACGAGGAATACATAACATTTCGCAAATCATATTATATCTTACCATGAAACATAGAATTGAGATGCGATATCGCGTTTTAAGAATCATAAGAACTCTATTGCTACGATACGTAGACATCTGCAAACGCTATTTCCTTTCAAGGAAGTGTCGCATTTTCATTCATTTGAAGTGCAGACGAGGAATACATAACACTCCGCAAATCATATTATATCTTACAATGAAACATAGAAATGTGATGCGATATTGCGTTTTAAGAATCATAAGAACCCTATTGCTACGATACGTAGACATCTGCAAACGCTATTTCCTTGCAAAGAAGTGTCGCATTTACATTCATTTGAAGTGTAGACGAGGAATACGTAACACTTCGCAAATCATATTATATCGTACCATGAAACATAGAAATGAGATGCGATATCGCGTTTCAAGAATCATAAGAACTCTATTGCTACGATACGTATACATCTGCAAACGCTATTCCCATGCAGAGAAGTGTCGCATTTACATTCATTTGAAGTGTAGACGAGGAATACATAACTCCACGCCAATCATATTATATCTTACCATGAAACATAGAAATGAGATGCGATATAGCGTTTTAAGAATCATAAGAACTCTATTGCAACGATACGTAGACATCTGCAAACGCTATTTCCTTGCAAAGAAGTGTCGCATTTACATTCATTTGATGTGTAGACGAGGAATACATAACACTTCGCAAATCATATTATATCTTATCATGAAACATAGAAATGAGTTGCGATATCGCGTTTTAAGAAGCATTAGAACCCTACTGCTACGATACGTAGGCATCTGCAAACGCTATTTCCTTGCAAAGAAGTGTCGCATTTACATTCATTTGAAGTGTAGACGAGGAATACATAACACTTCGCAAATCATATTATATCGTACCATGAAACATAGAAATGAGATGCGATATCGCGTTTCAAGAATCATAAGAACTCTATTGCTACGATACGTAGACATCTGCAAACGCTATTCCCTTGCAGAGAAGTGTCGCATTTACATTCATTTGAAGTGTAGACGAGGAATACATAACACTACGCAAATCATATTATATCTTACCATGAAACATAGAAATGAGATGCGATATAGCGTTTTAAGAATCATAAGAACTCTATTGCAACGATACGTAGGCATCTGCAAACGCTATTTCCTTGCAAAGAAGTGTCGCATTTACATTCATTTGAAGTGTAGACGAGGAATACATAACACTTCGCAAATCATATTGTATCTTACCATGAAACATAGAAATGAAACGCGATATCGCGTTTTGAGAAGCATTAGAACTCTATTGCTACGATACCTAGACATCTGCAGACGCTATTTCCTAGCAAGGAAGTGTCGCATATACATTCATTTGAAGTGTAGACGAGGAATACATAACACTTCGCAAATCATATTATACCTTACCATGAAACATAGAAATGAGATACGATATAGCGTTTTAAGAATCATAAGAACTCTATTGCTACGATACGTAGACATCTGCAAACGCTATTTCCTTGCAAGGAAGTGTCGCATTTACATTCATTTGAATCGTAGACGAGGAATGCATAACACTTCGCAATGAATATTATATCTTACCATGAAACATAGAAATGAGATGCGATATAGCGTTTTAAGAATCATAAGAACTCTATTGCAACGATACGTAGACATCTGCAAACGCTATTTCCTTGCAAAGAAGTGTCGCATTTACATTCATTTGATGTGTAGACGAGGAATACATAACACTTCGCAAATCATATTATATCTTATCATGAAACATAGAAATGAGTTGCGATATCGCGTTTTAAGAAGCATTAGAACCCTACTGCTACGATACGTAGACATCTGCAAACGCTATTTCCTAGCGAGGAAGTGTCGCATTTACATTCATTTGAAGTGTAGACGAGGAATACATAACACTCCGCAAATCATATTATATCTTACCATGAAACATAGAAATGAGATGCGATATCGCGTTTTAAGAATCATAAGAACTCTATTGCTACGATACGTAGACATCTGCAAACGCTATTTCCTTGCAAAGATGTGTCGCATTTACATTCATTTGAAGTGTAGACGAGGAATACATAATATTTCGCAAATCATATTATATCTTACCATGAAACATAGAATTGAGATGCGATATCGCGTTTTAAGAATCATAAGAACTCTATTGCTACGATACGTAGACATCTGCAAACGCTATTTCCTTTCAAGGAAGTGTCGCGTTTACATTCATTTGAAGTGTAGACGAGGAATACATAACACTCCGCAAATCATATTATATCTTACCATGAAACATAGAAATTAGATGCGATATAGCGTTTTAAGAATCATAAGAACTCTATTGCTACGATACGTAGACATCTGCAAACGCTATTTCCTTGCAAAGAAGTGTCGCATTTACATTCATTTGATGTGTGGACGAGGAATACATAACACTTCGTAAATCATATTATATCTTATCATGAAACATAGAAATGAGATGCGATATCGAGTTTTAAGAATCATAAGAACTCTATTGCTACGATACGTAGACATCTGCAAACGCTATTTCCTTTCAAGGAAGTGTCGCATTTACATTCATTTGAAGTGTAGACGAGGAATACATAACACTCCGCAAATCATATTATATCTTACCATGAAACATAGAAATGTGATGCGATATCGCGTTTTAAGAATCATAAGAACCCTATTGCTACGATACGTAGACATCTGCAAACGCTATTTCCTTGCAAAGAAGTGTCGCATTTACATTCATTTGAAGTGTAGACGAGGAATACATGATACTTCGCAAATCATATTATATCTTACCATGAAACATAGAAATGAGATGCGATATCGCGTTTTAAGAGGCATTAGAACTCTATTGCTACGATACGTAGACATCTGCAAACGCTATTTCCTAGCGAGGAAGTGTCGCATTCACATTCATTTGAAGTGTAGACAAGGAATACATAACACTTCGCAAATCATATTATATCTTACCATGAAACATAGAAATGAGATGCGACATCGCGTTCTAAGAAGCAATAGAACACTACTGCTACGATAGGTAGACATTTGCAAACGATATTTCCTTGCAAGGAAGTGCCGCATTTACATTCATTTGAAGTGTAGACGAGGAATACATAACACTCCGCAAATCATATTATATCTTACCATGAAACATAGAAATGAGATGCGATATCGCGTTTTAAGAATCATAAGAAATCGATTGCTACGATACGTAGACTTCTGCAAACGCTATTTCCTTGCAAAGAAGTGTCGCATTTACATTCATTTGAAGTGTAGACGAGGAATACATAACATTTCGCAAATCATATTATATCTTACCATGAAACATAGAAATGAGATGCGATATCGAGTTTTAAGAATCATAAGAACTCTATTGCTACGATACGTAGACATCTGCAAACGCTATTTCCTTTCAAGGAAGTGTCGCATTTACATTCATTTGAAGTGTAGACGAGGAATACATAACACTCCGCAAATCATATTATATCTTACAATGAAACATAGAAATGTGATGCGATATTGCGTTTTAAGAATCATAAGAACCCTATTGCTACGATACGTAGACATCTGCAAACGCTATTTCCTTGCAAAGAAGTGTCGCATTTACATTCATTTGAAGTGTAGACGAGGAATACATAACACTTCGCAAATCATATTATATCGTACCATGAAACATAGAAATGAGATGCGATATCGCGTTTCAAGAATCATAAGAACTCTATTGCTACGATACGTATACATCTGCAAACGCTATTCCCATGCAGAGAAGTGTCGCATTTACATTCATTTGAAGTGTAGACGAGGAATACATAACTCCACGCAAATCATATTATATCTTACCATGAAACATAGAAATGAGATGCGATATAGCGTTTTAAGAATCATAAGAACTCTATTGCAACGATACGTAGACATCTGCAAACGCTATTTCCTTGCAAAGAAGTGTCGCATTTACATTCATTTGATGTGTAGACGAGGAATACATAACACTTCGCAAATCATATTATATCTTATCATGAAACATAGAAATGAGTTGCGATATCGCGTTTTAAGAAGCATTAGAACCCTACTGCTACGATACGTAGACATCTGCAAACGCTATTTCCTAGCGAGGAAGTGTCGCATTTACATTCATTTGAAGTGTAGACGAGGAATACATAACACTCCGCAAATCATATTATATCTTACCATGAAACATAGAAATGAGATGCGATATCGCGTTTTAAGAATCATAAGAACTCTATTGCTACGATACGTAGACATCTGCAAACGCTATTTCCTTGCAAAGAAGTGTCGCATTTACATTCATTTGAAGTGTAGACGAGGAATACATAATATTTCGCAAATCATATTATATCTTACCATGAAACATAGAAATGAGATGCGATGTCGCGTTTTAAGAATCATAAGAACTCTATTGCTACGATACGTAGACATCTGCAAACGCTATTTCCTTTCAAGGAAGTGTCGCGTTTACATTCATTTGAAGTGTAGACGAGGAATACATAACACTCCGCGAATCATATTATATCTTACCATGAAACATAGAAATTAGATGCGATATAGCGTTTTAAGAATCATAAGAACTCTATTGCTACGATACGTAGACATCTGCAAACGCTATTTCCTTGCAAAGAAGTGTCGCATTTACATTCATTTGATGTGTGGACGAGGAATACATAACACTTCGTAAATCATATTATATCTTATCATGAAACATAGAAATGAGTTGCGATATCGCGTTTTAGGAAGCATTAGAACTCTACTGCTACAATACGTAGACATCTGCAAACGCTATTTCCTAGCGAGGAAGTGTCGCATTCACATTCATTTGAAGTGTAGACGAGGAATACATAACACTCCGCAAATCATATTATATCTTACCATGAAACATAGAAATGTGATGCGATATCGCGTTTTAAGAATCATAAGAACCCTATTGCTACGATACGTAGACATCTGCAAACGCTATTTCCTTGCAAAGAAGTGTCGCATTTACATTCATTTGAAGTGTAGACGAGGAATACATAACACTTCGCAAATCATATTATATCGTACCATGAAACATAGAAATGAGATGCGATATCGCGTTTCAAGAATCATAAGAACTCTATTGCTACGATACGTAGACATCTGCAAACGCTATTCCCTTGCAGAGAAGTGTCGCATTTACATTCATTTGAAGTGTAGACGAGGAATACATAACACTACGCAAATCATATTATATCTTACCATGAAACATAGAAATGAGATGCGATATAGCGTTTTAAGAATCATAAGAACTCTATTGCAACGATAAGTAGGCATCTGCAAACGCTATTTCCTTGCAAAGAAGTGTCGCATTTACATTCATTTGAAGTGTAGACGAGGAATACATAACACTTTGCAAATCATATTATATCTTACCATGAAACATAGAAATGAGATGCGATATCGCGTTTTAAGAAGCATTAGAACTCTATTGCTACGATACGTAGACATCTGCAAACGCAATTTCCTTGCAAGGAAGTGTCGCATTTACATCCATTTGAATCGCAGACGAGGAATGCATAACACTTCGCAATGAATATTATATCTTATCATGAAACATAGATATGAGATGCAATATCTCGTTTTAAGAAGCATTTGAACTCTATTGCTACGATACGTAGACATCTGCAAACGCTATTTCCTTGCAAAGAAGCGTCGCATTTACATTCATTTGAAGTGTAGACGAGGAATACATAACACTTCGCAAATCATATTATATCTTACCATGAAACATAGAAATGAGATGCGATATTGCGTTTTAAGAAGCATTAGAACTCTATTGCTACGATACCTAGACATCTGCAGACGTTATTTCCTAGCAAGGAAGTGTCGCATTTACATTCATTTGAAGTGTAGACGAGGAATACATAACACTTCGCAAATCATATTGTATCTTACCATGAAACATAGAAATGAAACGCGATATCGCGTTTTGAGAAGCATTAGAACTCTATTGCTACGATACCTAGACATCTGCAGACGCTATTTCCTAGCAAGGAAGTGTCGCATATACATTCATTTGAAGTGTAGACGAGGAATACATAACACTTCGCAAATCATATTATACCTTACCATGAAACATAGAAATGAGATACGATATAGCGTTTTAAGAATCATAAGAACTCTATTGCTACGATACGTAGACATCTGCAAACGCTATTTCCTTGCAAGGAAGTGTCGCATTTACATTCATTTGAATCGCAGACGAGGAATGCATAACACTTCGCAATGAATATTATATCTTACCATGAAACATAGAAATGAGGTGCCATATAGCGTTTTAAGAATCATAAGAACTCTATTGCTACGATACGTAGACATCTGCAAACGCTATTTCCTTGCAAAGAAGTGTCGCATTTACATTCATTTGAAGTGTAGACGAGGAATACATAACACTTCGCAAATCATATTATATCTTACCATGAAACATAGAACTGAGATGTGATACCGCGTTTTAAGAAGCATCAGAAATCCATTGCTACGATACGTAGACATCTGCAAACGCTATTTCCTTGCAAGGAAGTGCCGCATTTACATTCATTTGAAGTGTAGACGAGGAATACATAACACTTCGCAAATCATATTATATCGTACCATGAAACATAGAAATGAGATGCGATATCGCGTTTCAAGAATCATAAGAACTCTATTGCTACTATACGTAGACATCTGCAAACGCTATTTCCTTGCAAAGAAGTGTCGCATTTACATTCATTTGAAGTGTAGACGAGGAATACATAACATTTCGCAAATCATATTATATCTTACCATGAAACATAGAAATGAGATGCGATATCGCGTTTTAAGAATCATAAGAACTCTATTGCTACGATACGTAGACATCTGCAATCGCTATTTCCTTTCAAGGAAGTGTCGCATTTACATTCATTCGAAGTGTAGACGAGGAATACATAACACTCCGCAAATCATATTATATCTTACCATGAAACATAGAAATGAGATGCGATATAGCGTTTTAAGAATCATAAGAACTCTATTGCTACGATACGTAGACATCTGCAAACGCTATTTCCTTGCAAAGAAGTGTCGCATTTACATTCATTTGATGTGTAGTCGAGGAATACATAACACTTCGCAAATCATATTATATTTTATCATGAAACATAGAAATGAGTTGCGATATCGCGTTTTAAGAAGCATTAGAACTCTACTGCTACGATACGTAGACATCTGCAAACGCTATTTCCTAGCGAGGAAGTGTCGCATTCACATTCATTTGAAGTGTAGACGAGGAATACATAACACTCCGCAAATCATTTTATATCTTACCATGAAATATAGAAATGTGATGCGATATCGCGTTTTAAGAATCATAAGAACCCTATTGCTACGATACGTAGACATCTGCAAACGCTATTTCCTTGCAAAGAAGTGTCGCATTTACATTCATTTGAAGTGTAGACGAGGAAAACATAACACTTCGCAAATCATATTATATCGTACCATGAAACATAGAAATGAGATGCGATATCGCGTTTCAAGAATCATAAGAACTCCATTGCTACGATACGTAGACATCTGCAAACGCTATTCCCATGCAGAGAAGTGTCGCATTTACATTCATTTGAAGTGTAGACGAGGAATACATAACACTACGCAAATCATATTATATCTTACCATGAAACATAGAAATGAGATGCGATATAGCGTTTTAAGAATCATAAGAACTCTATTGCAACGATACGCAGACATCTGCAAACGCTATTTCCTTGCAAGGAAGTGCCGCATTTACATTCATTTGAAGTGTAGACGAGGAATACATAACAATACGCAAATCATATTATATCTCACCATGAAACATAGAAATGAGATGCGATATAGCGTTTTAAGAATCATAAGAACTCTATTGCAACGATACGTAGACATCTGCAAATGCTATTTCCTTGCAAGGAAGTGCCGCATTTACATTCATTTGAAGTGTAGACGAGGAATACATAACACTCCGCAAATCATATTATATCTTACCATGAAACATAGAAATGAGATGCGATATCGCGTTTTAAGAAGCATTAGAACTCTATTGCTACGATACGTAGACATCTGCAAACGCAATTTCCTTGCAAGGAAGTGTCGCACTTACATTCATTTGAATCGTAGACGAGGAATGCATAACACTTCGCAATGAATATTATATCTTATCATGAAACATAGATATGTGATGCAATATCTCGTTTTAAGAAGCATTTGAACTCTATTGCTACGATACGTAGACATCTGCAAACGCTATTTCCTTGCAAAGAAGTGTCGCATTTACATTCATTTGTAGTGTAGACGAGGAATACATAACACTTCGCAAATCATATTATATCTTACCATGAAACATAGAACTGAGATGTGATACCGCGTTTTAAGAAGCATCAGAAATCCATTGCTACGATACGTAGACATCTGCAAACGCTATTTCCTTGCAAGGAAGTTCGCATTTACATTCATTTGAAGTGTAGACGAGGAATACATAACACTCCGCAGATCATATTATATCTTACCATGAAACATAGAAATGTGATGCGATATCGCGTTTTAAGAATCATAAGAACTCTATTGCAACGATACGTAGACATCTGCAAACGCTATTTCCTTGCAAAGAAGTGTCGCATTTACATCCATTTGAAGTGTAGAAGAGGAATACATAACACTTCGCAAATCATATTATATCTTACCATGAAACATAGAAATGAGATGCGATATAGCGTTTTAAGAATCATAAGAACTCTATTGCAACGATACGTAGACATCTGCAAACGCTATTTCCTAGCGAGGAAGTGTCGCAATCACATTCATTTGAAGTGTATACGAGGAATACATAACACTTCGCAAATCATATTATATCTTACCATGAAACATAGAAATGAGATGCGATATCGCGTTTTAAGAAGCATTAGAACTCTATTGCTACGATACGTAGACATCTGCAAACGCAATTTCCTTGCAAGGAAGTGTCGGATTTACATTCATTTGAATCGTAGACGAGGAATGCATAACACTTCGCAATGAATATTATATCTTATCATGAAACATAGATATGAGATGCAATATCTCGTTTTAAGAAGCATTTGAACTCTATTGCTACGATACGTAGACATCTGCAAACGCTATTTCCTAACGAGGAAGTGTCGCATTTATATTCATTTGAAGTGTAGACGAGGAATACATAACACTTCGCAAACCATATTATATCTTACCATGAAACATAGAAATGAGATGCGACATCGCGTTCTATGAAGCATTAGAACACTACTGCTACGATAGGTAGACACTTGCGAACGCTATTTCCTTGCAAGGAAGTGTCGCATTTACATTCATTTGAAGTGTAGACGAGGAATACATAACACTCCGCAGATCATATTATATCTTACCATGAAACATAGAAATGTGATGCGATATCGCGTTTTAAGAATCATAAGAACTCTATTGCAACGATACCTAGACATCTGCAGACGCTATTTCCTAGCAAGGAAGTGTCGCATATACATTCATTTGAAGTGTAGACGAGGAATACATAACACTTCGCAAATCATATTATACCTTACCATGAAACATAGAAATGAGATACGATATAGCGTTTTAAGAATCATAAGAACTCTATTGTTACGATACGTAGACATCTGCAAACGCTATTTCCTTGCAAGGAAGTGTCGCATTTACATTCATTTGAATCGTAGACGAGGAATGCATAACACTTCGCAATGAATATTATATCTTACCATGAAACATAGAAATGAGGTGCCATATAGCGTTTTAAGAATCATAAGAACTCTATTGCTACGATACGTAGACATCTGCAAACGCCATTTCCTTGCAAAGAAGTGTCGCACTTACATTCATTTGAAGTGTAGACGAGGAATACATAACACTTCGCAAATCATATTATATCTTACCATGAAACATAGAACTGAGATGTGATACCGCGTTTTAAGAAGCATCAGAAATCCATTGCTACGATACGTAGACATCTGCAAACGCTATTTCCTTGCAAGGAAGTGCCGCATTTACATTCATTTGAAGTGTAGACGAGGAATACATAACACTTCGCAAATCATATTATATCGTACCATGAAACATAGAAATGAGATGCGATATCGCGTTTCAAGAATCATAAGAACTCTATTGCTACTATACGTAGACATCTGCAAACGCTATTTCCTTGCAAAGAAGTGTCGCATTTACATTCATTTGAAGTGTAGACGAGGAATACATAACATTTCGCAAATCATATTATATCTTACCATGAAACATAGAAATGAGATGCGATATCGCGTTTTAAGAATCATAAGAACTCTATTGCTACGATACGTAGACATCTGCAATCGCTATTTCCTTTCAAGGAAGTGTCGCATTTACATTCATTTGAAGTGTAGACGAGGAATACATAACACTCCGCAAATCATATTATATCTTACCATGAAACATGGAAATGAGATGCGATATAGCGTTTTAAGAATCATAAGAACTCTATTGCTACGATACGTAGACATCTGCAAACGCTATTTCCTTGCAAAGAAGTGTCGCATTTACATTCATTTGATGTGTAGTCGAGGAATACATAACACTTCGCAAATCATATTATATTTTATCATGAAACATAGAAATGAGTTGCGATATCGCGTTTTAAGAAGCATTAGAACTCTACTGCTACGATACGTAGACATCTGCAAACGCTATTTCCTAGCGAGGAAGTGTCGCATTCACATTCATTTGAAGTGTAGACGAGGAATACATAACACTCCGCAAATCATTTTATATCTTACCATGAAATATAGAAATGTGATGCGATATCGCGTTTTAAGAATCATAAGAACCCTATTGCTACGATACGTAGACATCTGCAAACGCTATTTCCTTGCAAAGAAGTGTCGCATTTACATTCATTTGAAGTGTAGACGAGGAAAACATAACACTTCGCAAATCATATTATATCGTACCATGAAACATAGAAATGAGATGCGATATCGCGTTTCAAGAATCATAAGAACTCCATTGCTACGATACGTAGACATCTGCAAACGCTATTCCCATGCAGAGAAGTGTCGCATTTACATTCATTTGAAGTGTAGACGAGGAATACATAACACTACGCAAATCATATTATATCTTACCATGAAACATAGAAATGAGATGCGATATAGCGTTTTAAGAATCATAAGAACTCTATTGCAACGATACGTAGACATCTGCAAACGCTATTTCCTTGCAAGGAAGTGCCGCATTTACATTCATTTGAAGTGTAGACGAGGAATACATAACAATACGCAAATCATATTATATCTCACCATGAAACATAGAAATGAGATGCGATATAGCGTTTTAAGAATCATAAGAACTCTATTGCAACGATACGTAGACATCTGCAAATGCTATTTCCTTGCAAGGAAGTGCCGCATTTACATTCATTTGAAGTGTAGACGAGGAATGCATAACACTTCGCAATGAATATTATATCTTATCATGAAACATAGATATGAGATGCAATATCTCGTTTTAAGAAGCATTTGAACTCTATTGCTACGATACGTAGACATCTGCAAACGCTATTTCCTTGCAAAGAAGTGTAGCATTTACATTCATTTGAAGTGTAGACGAGGAATACATAACACTTCGCAAATCATATTATATCTTACCATGAAACATAGAACTGAGATGTGATACCGCGTTTTAAGAAGCATCAGAAATCCATTGCTACGATACGTAGACATCTGCAAACGCTATTTCCTTGCGAGGAAGTTCGCATTTACATTCATTTGAAGCGTAGACGAGGAATACATAACACTCCGCAGATCATATTATATCTTACCATGAAACATAGAAATGTGATGCGATATCGCGTTTTAAGAATCATAAGAACTCTATTGCAACGATACGTAGACATCTGCAAACGCTATTTCCTTGCAAAGAAGTGTCGCATTTACATCCATTTGAAGTGTAGACGAGGAATACATAACACTTCGCAAATCATATTATATCTTACCATGAAACATAGAACTGAGATTAGATATCGCGTTTTAAGAATCATAAGAACTCTATTGCTACGATACGTAGACATCTGCAAACGCTATTTCCTTTCAAGGAAGTGTCGCGTTTACATTCATTTGAAGTGTAGACGAGGAATACATAACACTCCGCGAATCATATTATATCTTACCATGAAACATAGAAATTAGATGCGATATAGCGTTTTAAGAATCATAAGAACTCTATTGCTACGATACGTAGACATCTGCAAACGCTATTTCCTTGCAAAGAAGTGTCGCATTTACATTCATTTGATGTGTGGACGAGGAATACATAACACTTCGTAAATCATATTATATCTTATCATGAAACATAGAAATGAGTTGCGATATCGCGTTTTAGGAAGCATTAGAACTCTACTGCTACAATACGTAGACATCTGCAAACGCTATTTCCTAGCGAGGAAGTGTCGCATTCACATTCATTTGAAGTGTAGACGAGGAATACATAACACTCCGCAAATCATATTATATCTTACCATGAAACATAGAAATGTGATGCGATATCGCGTTTTAAGAATCATAAGAACCCTATTGCTACGATACGTAGACATCTGCAAACGCTATTTCCTTGCAAAGAAGTGTCGCATTTACATTCATTTGAAGTGTAGACGAGGAATACATAACACTTCGCAAATCATATTATATCGTACCATGAAACATAGAAATGAGATGCGATATCGCGTTTCAAGAATCATAAGAACTCTATTGCTACGATACGTAGACATCTGCAAACGCTATTCCCTTGCAGAGAAGTGTCGCATTTACATTCATTTGAAGTGTAGACGAGGAATACATAACACTACGCAAATCATATTATATCTTACCATGAAACATAGAAATGAGATGCGATATAGCGTTTTAAGAATCATAAGAACTCTATTGCAACGATAAGTAGGCATCTGCAAACGCTATTTCCTTGCAAAGAAGTGTCGCATTTACATTCATTTGAAGTGTAGACGAGGAATACATAACACTTTGCAAATCATATTATATCTTACCATGAAACATAGAAATGAGATGCGATATCGCGTTTTAAGAAGCATTAGAACTCTATTGCTACGATACGTAGACATCTGCAAACGCAATTTCCTTGCAAGGAAGTGTCGCATTTACATCCATTTGAATCGCAGACGAGGAATGCATAACACTTCGCAATGAATATTATATCTTATCATGAAACATAGATATGAGATGCAATATCTCGTTTTAAGAAGCATTTGAACTCTATTGCTACGATACGTAGACATCTGCAAACGCTATTTCCTTGCAAAGAAGCGTCGCATTTACATTCATTTGAAGTGTAGACGAGGAATACATAACACTTCGCAAATCATATTATATCTTACCATGAAACATAGAAATGAGATGCGATATTGCGTTTTAAGAAGCATTAGAACTCTATTGCTACGATACCTAGACATCTGCAGACGTTATTTCCTAGCAAGGAAGTGTCGCATTTACATTCATTTGAAGTGTAGACGAGGAATACATAACACTTCGCAAATCATATTGTATCTTACCATGAAACATAGAAATGAAACGCGATATCGCGTTTTGAGAAGCATTAGAACTCTATTGCTACGATACCTAGACATCTGCAGACGCTATTTCCTAGCAAGGAAGTGTCGCATATACATTCATTTGAAGTGTAGACGAGGAATACATAACACTTCGCAAATCATATTATACCTTACCATGAAACATAGAAATGAGATACGATATAGCGTTTTAAGAATCATAAGAACTCTATTGCTACGATACGTAGACATCTGCAAACGCTATTTCCTTGCAAGGAAGTGTCGCATTTACATTCATTTGAATCGCAGACGAGGAATGCATAACACTTCGCAATGAATATTATATCTTACCATGAAACATAGAAATGAGGTGCCATATAGCGTTTAAGAATCATAAGAACTCTATTGCTACGATACGTAGACATCTGCAAACGCTATTTCCTTGCAAAGAAGTGTCGCATTTACATTCATTTGAAGTGTAGACGAGGAATACATAACACTTCGCAAATCATATTATATCTTACCATGAAACATAGAACTGAGATGTGATACCGCGTTTTAAGAAGCATCAGAAATCCATTGCTACGATACGTAGACATCTGCAAACGCTATTTCCTTGCAAGGAAGTGCCGCATTTACATTCATTTGAAGTGTAGACGAGGAATACATAACACTTCGCAAATCATATTATATCGTACCATGAAACATAGAAATGAGATGCGATATCGCGTTTCAAGATCATAAGAACTCTATTGCTACTATACGTAGACATCTGCAAACGCTATTTCCTTGCAAAGAAGTGTCGCATTTACATTCATTTGAAGTGTAGACGAGGAATACATAACATTTCGCAAATCATATTATATCTTACCATGAAACATAGAAATGAGATGCGATATCGCGTTTTAAGAATCATAAGAACTCTATTGCTACGATACGTAGACATCTGCAATCGCTATTTCCTTTCAGGAAGTGTCGCATTTACATTCATTCGAAGTGTAGACGAGGAATACATAACACTCCGCAAATCATATTATATCTTACCATGAAACATAGAAATGAGATGCGATATAGCGTTTTAAGAATCATAAGAACTCTATTGCTACGATACGTAGACATCTGCAAACGCTATTTCCTTGCAAAGAAGTGTCGCATTTACATTCATTTGATGTGTAGTCGAGGAATACATAACACTTCGCAAATCATATTATATTTTTATCATGAAACATAGAAATGAGTTGCGATATCGCGTTTTAAGAGCATTAGAACTCTACTGCTACGATACGTAGACATCTGCAAACGCTATTTCCTAGCGAGGAAGTGTCGCATTCACATTCATTTGAAGTGTAGACGAGGAATACATAACACTCCGCAAATCATTTTATATCTTACCATGAAATATAGAAATGTGATGCGATATCGCGTTTTAAGAATCATAAGAACCCTATTGCTACGATACGTAGACATCTGCAAACGCTATTTCCTTGCAAAGAAGTGTCGCATTTACATTCATTTGAAGTGTAGACGAGGAAAACATAACACTTCGCAATCATATTATATCGTACCATGAAACATAGAAATGAGATGCGATATCGCGTTTCAAGAATCATAAGAACTCCATTGCTACGATACGTAGACATCTGCAAACGCTATTCCCATGCAGAGAAGTGTCGCATTTACATTCATTTGAAGTGTAGACGAGGAATACATAACACTACGCAAATCATATTATATCTTACCATGAAACATAGAAATGAGATGCGATATAGCGTTTTAAGAATCATAAGAACTCTATTGCAACGATACGCAGACATCTGCAAACGCTATTTCCTTGCAAGGAAGTGCCGCATTTACATTCATTTGAAGTGTAGACGAGGAATACATAACAATACGCAAATCATATTATATCTCACATGAAACATAGAAATGAGATGCGATATAGCGTTTTAAGAATCATAAGAACTCTATTGCAACGATACGTAGACATCTGCAAATGCTATTTCCTTGCAAGGAAGTGCCGCATTTACATTCATTTGAAGTGTAGACGAGGAATACATAACACTCCGCAAATCATATTATATCTTACCATGAAACATAGAAATGAGATGCGATATCGCGTTTTAAGAAGCATTAGAACTCTATTGCTACGATACGTAGACATCTGCAAACGCAATTTCCTTGCAAGGAAGTGTCGCACTTACATTCATTGAATCGTAGACGAGGAATGCATAACACTTCGCAATGAATATTATATCTTATCATGAAACATAGATATGTGATGCAATATCTCGTTTTAAGAAGCATTTGAACTCTATTGCTACGATACGTAGACATCTGCAAACGCTATTTCCTTGCAAAGAAGTGTCGCATTTACATTCATTTGTAGTGTAGACGAGGAATACATAACACTTCGCAAATCATATTATATCTTACCATGAAACATAGAACTGAGATGTGATACCGCGTTTTAAGAAGCATCAGAAATCCATTGCTACGATACGTAGACATCTGCAAACGCTATTTCCTTGCAAGGAAGTTCGCATTTACATTCATTTGAAGTGTAGACGAGGAATACATAACACTCCGCAGATCATATTATATCTTACCATGAAACATAGAAATGTGATGCGATATCGCGTTTTAAGAATCATAAGAACTCTATTGCAACGATACGTAGACATCTGCAAACGCTATTTCCTTGCAAAGAAGTGTCGCATTTACATCCATTTGAAGTGTAGAAGAGGAATACATAACACTTCGCAAATCATATTATATCTTACCATGAAACATAGAAATGAGATGCGATATAGCGTTTTAAGAATCATAAGAACTCTATTGCAACGATACGTAGACATCTGCAAACGCTATTTCCTAGCGAGGGAAGTGTCGCAATCACATTCATTTGAAGTGTATACGAGGAATACATAACACTTCGCAAATCATATTATATCTTACCATGAAACATAGAAATGAGATGCGATATCGCGTTTTAAGAAGCATTAGAACTCTATTGCTACGATACGTAGACATCTGCAAACGCAATTTCCTTGCAAGGAAGTGTCGGATTTACATTCATTTGAATCGTAGACGAGGAATGCATAACACTTCGCAATGAATATTATATCTTATCATGAAACATAGATATGAGATGCAATATCTCGTTTTAAGAAGCATTTGAACTCTATTGCTACGATACGTAGACATCTGCAAACGCTATTTCCTAACGAGGAAGTGTCGCATTTATATTCATTTGAAGTGTAGACGAGGAATACATAACACTTCGCAAACCATATTATATCTTACCATGAAACATAGAAATGAGATGCGACATCGCGTTCTATGAAGCATTAGAACACTACTGCTACGATAGGTAGACACTTGCGAACGCTATTTCCTTGCAAGGAAGTGTCGCATTTACATTCATTTGAAGTGTAGACGAGGAATACATAACACTCCGCAGATCATATTATATCTTACCATGAAACATAGAAATGTGATGCGATATCGCGTTTTAAGAATCATAAGAACTCTATTGCAACGATACCTAGACATCTGCAGACGCTATTTCCTAGCAAGGAAGTGTCGCATATACATTCATTTGAAGTGTAGACGAGGAATACATAACACTTCGCAAATCATATTATACCTTACCATGAAACATAGAAATGAGATACGATATAGCGTTTTAAGAATCATAAGAACTCTATTGTTACGATACGTAGACATCTGCAAACGCTATTTCCTTGCAAGGAAGTGTCGCATTTACATTCATTTGAATCGTAGACGAGGAATGCATAACACTTCGCAATGAATATTATATCTTACCATGAAACATAGAAATGAGGTGCCATATAGCGTTTTAAGAATCATAAGAACTCTATTGCTACGATACGTAGACATCTGCAAACGCTATTTCCTTGCAAAGAAGTGTCGCACTTACATTCATTTGAAGTGTAGACGAGGAATACATAACACTTCGCAAATCATATTATATCTTACCATGAAACATAGAACTGAGATGTGATACCGCGTTTTAAGAAGCATCAGAAATCCATTGCTACGATACGTAGACATCTGCAAACGCTATTTCCTTGCAAGGAAGTGCCGCATTTACATTCATTTGAAGTGTAGACGAGGAATACATAACACTTCGCAAATCATATTATATCGTACCATGAAACATAGAAATGAGATGCGATATCGCGTTTCAAGAATCATAAGAACTCTATTGCTACTATACGTAGACATCTGCAAACGCTATTTCCTTGCAAAGAAGTGTCGCATTTACATTCATTTGAAGTGTAGACGAGGAATACATAACATTTCGCAAATCATATTATATCTTACCATGAAACATAGAAATGAGATGCGATATCGCGTTTTAAGAATCATAAGAACTCTATTGCTACGATACGTAGACATCTGCAATCGCTATTTCCTTTCAAGGAAGTGTCGCATTTACATTCATTTGAAGTGTAGACGAGGAATACATAACACTCCGCAAATCATATTATATCTTACCATGAAACATAGAAATGAGATGCGATATAGCGTTTTAAGAATCATAAGAACTCTATTGCTACGATACGTAGACATCTGCAAACGCTATTTCCTTGCAAAGAAGTGTCGCATTTACATTCATTTGATGTGTAGTCGAGGAATACATAACACTTCGCAAATCATATTATATTTTATCATGAAACATAGAAATGAGTTGCGATATCGCGTTTTAAGAAGCATTAGAACTCTACTGCTACGATACGTAGACATCTGCAAACGCTATTTCCTAGCGAGGAAGTGTCGCATTCACATTCATTTGAAGTGTAGACGAGGAATACATAACACTCCGCAAATCATTTTATATCTTACCATGAAATATAGAAATGTGATGCGATATCGCGTTTTAAGAATCATAAGAACCCTATTGCTACGATACGTAGACATCTGCAAACGCTATTTCCTTGCAAAGAAGTGTCGCATTTACATTCATTTGAAGTGTAGACGAGGAAAACATAACACTTCGCAAATCATATTATATCGTACCATGAAACATAGAAATGAGATGCGATATCGCGTTTCAAGAATCATAAGAACTCCATTGCTACGATACGTAGACATCTGCAAACGCTATTCCCATGCAGAGAAGTGTCGCATTTACATTCATTTGAAGTGTAGACGAGGAATACATAACACTACGCAAATCATATTATATCTTACCATGAAACATAGAAATGAGATGCGATATAGCGTTTTAAGAATCATAAGAACTCTATTGCAACGATACGTAGACATCTGCAAACGCTATTTCCTTGCAAGGAAGTGCCGCATTTACATTCATTTGAAGTGTAGACGAGGAATACATAACAATACGCAAATCATATTATATCTCACCATGAAACATAGAAATGAGATGCGATATAGCGTTTTAAGAATCATAAGAACTCTATTGCAACGATACGTAGACATCTGCAAATGCTATTTCCTTGCAAGGAAGTGCCGCATTTACATTCATTTGAAGTGTAGACGAGGAATGCATAACACTTCGCAATGAATATTATATCTTATCATGAAACATAGATATGAGATGCAATATCTCGTTTTAAGAAGCATTTGAACTCTATTGCTACGATACGTAGACATCTGCAAACGCTATTTCCTTGCAAAGAAGTGTAGCATTTACATTCATTTGAAGTGTAGACGAGGAATACATAACACTTCGCAAATCATATTATATCTTACCATGAAACATAGAACTGAGATGTGATACCGCGTTTTAAGAAGCATCAGAAATCCATTGCTACGATACGTAGACATCTGCAAACGCTATTTCCTTGCGAGGAAGTTCGCATTTACATTCATTTGAAGCGTAGACGAGGAATACATAACACTCCGCAGATCATATTATATCTTACCATGAAACATAGAAATGTGATGCGATATCGCGTTTTAAGAATCATAAGAACTCTATTGCAACGATACGTAGACATCTGCAAACGCTATTTCCTTGCAAAGAAGTGTCGCATTTACATCCATTTGAAGTGTAGACGAGGAATACATAACACTTCGCAAATCATATTATATCTTACCATGAAACATAGAACTGAGATTAGATATCGCGTTTTAAGAAGCATCAGAAATCCATTGCTACGATACGTAGACATCTGCAAACGCTATTTCCTAGCGAGGAAGTGTCGCATTCACATTCATTTGAAGTGTAGACGAGGAATACATAACACTTCGCAAATCATATTATATCTTATCATGAAACATAGAAATGAGTTGCGATATCGCGTTTTAAGAAGCATTAGAACTCTACTGCTACGATACGTAGACATCTGCAAACGCTATTTCCTAGCGAGGAAGTGTCGCTTTCACATTCATTTGAAGTGCAGACGAGGAATACATAACACTCCGCAAATCATATTATATCTTACCATGAAACATAGAAATGTGATGCGATATCGCGTTTTAAGAATCATAAGAACTCTATTGCTACGATACGTAGACATCAGCAAACGCTATTTCCTTGCAAAGAAGTGTCGCATTTACATTCATTTGAAGTGTAGACGAGGAATACATAACACTTCGCAAATCATATTATATCGTACCATGAAACATAGAAATGAGATGCGATATCGCGTTTCAAGAATCATAAGAACTCTATTGCTACGATACGTAGACATCTGCAAACGCTATTCCCTTGCAGAGAAGTGTCGCATTTACATTCATTTGAAGTGTAGACGAGGAATACATAACACTACGCAAATCATATTATATCTTACCATGAAACATAGAAATGAGATGCGATATAGCATTTTAAGAATAATAAGAACTCTATTGCAACGATACGTAGACATCTGCAAACGCTATTTCCTTGCAAAGAAGTGTCGCATTTACATTCATTTGAAGTGTAGGCGAGGAATACATAACACTTCGCAAATCATATTATATCTTACCATGAAACATAGAAATGAGATGCGATATCGCGTTTTAAGAAGCATTAGAACTCTATTGCTACGATACGTAGACATCTGCAAACGCAATTTCCTTGCAAGGAAGTGTCGCATTTACATTCATTTGAAGTGTAGACGAGGAATACATAACACTTCGCAAATCATATTATATCTTACCATGAAACATAGAACTGAGATGTGATACCGCGTTTTAAGAAGCATCAGAAATCCATTGCTACGATACGTAGACATCTGCAAACGCTATTTCCTTGCAAGGAAGTGTCGCATTTACATCCATTTGAAGTGTAGACGAGGAATACATGACACTTCGCAAATCATATAATATCTTACCATGAAACATAGAAATGAGATGCGATATCGCGTTTTAAGAATCATAAGAACTCTATTGCTACGATACGTAGACATCTGCAAACGCTATTTCCTTGCAAGGAAGTGTCGCATTTACATTCATTTGATGTGTAGACGAGGAATACATAACACTTCGCAAATCATATTATATCTTACCATGAAACATAGAAATGAGATGCGATATCTCGTTTTAAGGATCATAAGAACTCTATTGCTACGATACGTAGACATCTGCAAACGCTATTTCCTTGCAAGGAAGTGTCGCATTTACATTCATTTGAATCGTAGACGAGGAATGCATAACACTTCGCAATGAATATTATATCTTATCATGAAACATAGATATGAGATGCAATATCTCGTTTTAAGAAGCATTAGAACTCTATTGCTACGATACCTAGACATCTGCAGACGCTATTTCCTAGCAAGGAAGTGTCGCATTTACATTCATTTGATGTGTAGACGAGGAATACATAACACTTCGCAAATCATATTATATCTTACCATGAAACATAGAAATGGGATGCGATATCGCGTTCTAAGAAGCATTAGAACACTATTGCTACGACAGGTAGACATTTGCAAACGCTATTTCCTTGCAAGGAAGTGCCGCATTTACATTCATTTGAAGTGTAGAGGAGGAATACATAACACTTCGCAAATCATATTACATCTTACCATGAAACAGAAATGAGATGCAATATCGCGTTTTAAGAAGCATTAGAACACTATTGCTACGACAGGTAGACATTTGCAAACGCTATTTCCTTGCAAGGAAGTGCCGCATTTACATTCACTTGAAGTGTAGAGGAGGAATACATAACACATCGCAAATCATATTACATCTTACCATGAAACAGAAATGAGATGCAATATCGCGTTTTAAGAAGCATTAGAACTCTATTACTGCGATACCTAGACATCTGCAGACGCTATTTCCTTGCAAGGAAGTGTCGCA
This sequence comes from Xylocopa sonorina, assembly GCF_050948175.1. Lineage (NCBI taxonomy): Eukaryota > Metazoa > Arthropoda > Insecta > Hymenoptera > Apidae > Xylocopa > Xylocopa sonorina. Next base: position 28,121 of record NW_027490666.1, on the reverse strand, counting down.
GTTACATTCATTTGAATCGTAGACGAGGAATGCATAACACTTCGCAATGAATATTACATCATACCATGAAACATACAAATGAGATGCGATATCGCGCTTTAAGAAGCATTAGAAATCTATTGCTACGATACGTAGACATCTGCAATCGCCATTTCCTAGCGAGGAAGTGTCGCATTCACATTCATTTGAAGTGTAGACGAGGAAAGCATAACACATCGCAATGAATATTATATCTTATCATGAAACATAGATATGAGATGCAATATCTCGTTTTAAGAAGCATTTGAACTCTATTGCTTCGATACGTAGACATCTGCAAACGCCATTTCCTTGCAAGGAAGTGTCGCATTTACATTCATTTGAATCGTAGACGAGGAATGCATAACAATTCGCAATGAATATTATATCTTATCATGAAACATAGATATGAGATGCAATATCTCGTTTTAGGAAGCATTTGAACTGTATTGCTTCGATACGTAGACATCTGCAAACGCTATTTCCATGCAAGGATGTGTCGCATTTACATTCATTTGAAGTGTAGACGAGGAATACATGATACTTCGCCAATCATATTATATCTTACCATGAAACATAGAGATGAGATGGGATATCGCGTTTTAAGAAGCATTCGAACTCTATTGCTTCGATACGTAGACATCTGCAAACGCTATTTCCTAGCAAGGAAGTGTCGCATTTACATTCATTTGAAGTGTAGACGAGGACTACATAACACTTCGCATGTCATATTATATCTTACCATGAAACATAGAAATGAGATGCAATATTGCGTTTTAAGAAGCATAAGATCTCTATTGCTACGATATGTAGACATCTGCAAACGCTATTTCCTTGCAAGGAAGTGTCGCATTTACATTCTTCTGAAGAGAATAAAAGGTATACATAACACTTTACAATGAATATTATATCCTATCATGCAACATAGAAATGAGATACGATATCGCGTTCTAAGAAGCATTAGAACTCCATCCCTACGATACGTAGACATCTGCAAACGCTATTTCCTAGCAAGGATGTGTCGCATTTACATTTATTTGAAGTGTAGACGAGGACTACATAACACTTCGCAAATCATATTATATCTTACCATGAAACATAGAAATGAGATGCGATATCGCGTTTTAAGAAGCAATAGAACTCTATTGCTACGATACGTAGACGTCTACAAACGCTATTTCCTAGCAAGGAAGTGTCGCATTTACATTCATTTGAAGTGTAGACGAGGACTACATAACACTTCGCAAGTCATATTATATCTTACCATGAAACATAGAAATGAGATGCAATATCGCGTTTTAAGAAGCATAAGATCTCTATTGCTACGATATGTAGACATCTGCAAACGCTATTTCCTTGCAAGGAAGTGTCGCATTTACATTCTTCTGAAGAGAATAAAAGGTATACATAACACTTTACAATGAATATTATATCCTATCATGCAACATAGAAATGAGATACGATATCGCGTTCTAAGAAGCATTAGAACTCCATCCCTACGATACGTAGACATCTGCAAACGCTATTTCCTAGCAAGGATGTGTCGCATTTACATTTATTTGAAGTGTAGACGAGGACTACATAACACTTCGCAAATCATATTACATCTTACCATTAAACATGGAAATGAGATGCGATATCGCGGTTTAAGAAGCGTTAAAAATCTATTGCTACGATAGGTAGACATCTGCAAACGCTATTTCCTTGCATGGTAGTGTCGCGTTTACATTCTTTTGAAGTGAATAATAGGTATACATAACACTTCGCAATGAATACTATACCTTGTCATGAAACGTAGAAATGAGATGCGATATCGCGTTTTAAGAAGCATTAGAACTCTATTGCTACGATACGTAGATATCTACAAACGCTATTTCCTAGCAAGGAAGTGTCGCGTTTACATTCATTTGAAATGTAGACGAGGACTACATAACACTTCGCAAATCATATTATATCTTACCATGAAACATAGAAATGAGATGCGATATCGCGGTTTAAGAAGCATTAGAACTCTATTGCGACGATAGGTAGACATCTGCAAACGCTATTTCCTAGCAAGGAAGTGTCGCATTTACATTCATTTGAAGTGTAGACGAGGACTACATAACACTTCGCAAGTCATATTATATCTTACCATGAAACATAGAAATGAGATGCGATATCACGTTTTAAGAAGCATTAGAACTCCATCCCTACGATACGTAGACATCTGCAAACGCTACTTCCTAGCAAGGAAGTGTCGCATTTACATTCATTTGAAGTGTAGACGAGGACTACATAACACTTCGCAAGTCATATTATATCTTACCATGAAACATAGAAATGAGATGCGATATCACGTTTCAGGAAGCATTAGAACTCCATCCCTACGATACGTAGACATCTGCAAACGCTACTTCCTAGCAAGGAAGTGTCGCATTTACATTCATTTGAAGTGTAGACGAGGACTACATAACACTTCGCAAGTCATATTATATCTTACCATGAAACATAGAAATGTGATGCGATATCGCGTTTTAAGAATCATAAGAACTCTATTGCTACGATACGTAGACATCTGCAAACGCTATTTCCTAGCGAGGAAGTGTCGCATTCACATTCATTTGAAGTGTAGACGAGGAATACATAACACTTCGCAAATCATATTATATCTTACCATGAAACATAGAAATGAGATGCGACATCGCGTTCTAAGAAGCATTAGAACACTACTGCTACGATAGGTAGACATTTGCAAACGATATTTCCTTGCAAGGAAGTGCCGCATTTACATTCATTTGAAGTGTAGACGAGGAATACATAACACTCCGCAAATCATATTATATCTTACCATGAAACATAGAAATGAGATGCGATATCGCGTTTTAAGAATCATAAGAAATCGATTGCTACGATACGTAGACATCTGCAAACGCTATTTCCTTGCAAAGAAGTGTCGCATTTACATTCATTTGAAGTGTAGACGAGGAATACATAACATTTCGCAAATCATATTATATCTTACCATGAAACATAGGAGTGAGATGCGATATCGAGTTTTAAGAATCATAAGAACTCTATTGCTACGATACGTAGACATCTGCACACGCTATTTCCTTTCAAGGAAGTGTCGCATTTACATTCATTTGAAGTGTAGACGAGGAATACATAACACTCCGCAAATCATATTATATCTTACAATGAAACATAGAAATGTGATGCGATATTGCGTTTTAAGAATCATAAGAACCCTATTGCTACGATACGTAGACATCTGCAAACGCTATTTCCTTGCAAAGAAGTGTCGCATTTACATTCATTTGAAGTGTAGACGAGGAATACATAACACTTCGCAAATCATATTATATCGTACCATGAAACATAGAAATGAGATGCGATATCGCGTTTCAAGAATCATAAGAACTCTATTGCTACGATACGTATACATCTGCAAACGCTATTCCCATGCAGAGAAGTGTCGCATTTACATTCATTTGAAGTGTAGACGAGGAATACATAACACCACGCAAATCATATTATATCTTACCATGAAACATAGAAATGAGATGCGATATAGCGTTTTAAGAATCATAAGAACTCTATTGCAACGATACGTAGACATCTGCAAACGCTATTTCCTTGCAAAGAAGTGTCGCATTTACATTCATTTGATGTGTAGACGAGGAATACATAACACTTCGCAAATCATATTATATCTTATCATGAAACATAGAAATGAGTTGCGATATCGCGTTTTAAGAAGCATTATAACCCTACTGCTACGATACGTAGACATCTGCAAACGCTATTTCCTAGCGAGGAAGTGTCGCATTTACATTCATTTGAAGTGTAGACGAGGAATACATAACACTCCGCAAATCATATTATATCTTACCATGAAACATAGAAATGAGATGCGATATCGCGTTTTAAGAATCATAAGAACTCTATTGCTACGATACGTAGACATCTGCAAACGCTATTTCCTTGCAAAGAAGTGTCGCATTTACATTCATTTGAAGTGTAGACGAGGAATACATAATATTTCGCAAATCATATTATATCTTACCATGAAACATAGAAATGAGATGCGATATCGCGTTTTAAGAATCATAAGAACTCTATTGCTACGATACGTAGACATCTGCAAACGCTATTTCCTTTCAAGGAAGTGTCGCGTTTACATTCATTTGAAGTGTAGACGAGGAATACATAACACTCCGCAAATCATATTATATTTTACCATGAAACATAGAAATTAGATGCGATATAGCGTTTTAAGAATCATAAGAACTCTATTGCTACGATACGTAGACATCTGCAAACGCTATTTCCTTGCAAAGAAGTGTCGCATTTACATTCATTTGATGTGTGGACGAGGAATACATAACACTTCGTAAATCATATTATATCTTATCATGAAACATAGAAATGAGTTGCGATATCGCGTTTTAAGAAGCATTAGAACTCTACTGCTACAATACGTAGACATCTGCAAACGCTATTTCCTAGCGAGGAAGTGTCGCATTCACATTCATTTGAAGTGTAGACGAGGAATACATAACACTCCGCAAATCATATTATATCTTACCATGAAACATAGAAATGAGATGCGATATAGCGTTTTAAGAATCATAAGAACTCTATTGCAACGATACGTAGGCATCTGCAAACGCTATTTCCTTGCAAAGAAGTGTCGCATTTACATTCATTTGAAGTGTAGACGAGGAATACATAACACTTCGCAAATCATATTGTATCTTACCATGAAACATAGAAATGAAACGCGATATCGCGTTTTGAGAAGCATTAGAACTCTATTGCTACGATACCTAGACATCTGCAGACGCTATTTCCTAGCAAGGAAGTGTCGCATATACATTCATTTGAAGTGTAGACGAGGAATACATAACACTTCGCAAATCATATTATACCTTACCATGAAACATAGAAATGAGATACGATATAGCGTTTTAAGAATCATAAGAACTCTATTGCTACGATACGTAGACATCTGCAAACGCTATTTCCTTGCAAGGAAGTGTCGCATTTACATTCATTTGAATCGTAGACGAGGAATGCATAACACTTCGCAATGAATATTATATCTTACCATGAAACATAGAAATGAGATGCGATATAGCGTTTTAAGAATCATAAGAACTCTATTGCAACAATACGTAGACATCTGCAAACGCTATTTCCTTGCAAAGAAGTGTCGCATTTACATTCATTTGATGTGTAGACGAGGAATACATAACACTTCGCAAATCATATTATATCTTATCATGAAACATAGAAATGAGTTGCGATATCGCGTTTTAAGAAGCATTAGAACCCTACTGCTACGATACGTAGACATCTGCAAACGCTATTTCCTAGCGAGGAAGTGTCGCATTTACATTCATTTGAAGTGTAGACGAGGAATACATAACACTCCGCAAATCATATTATATCTTACCATGAAACATAGAAATGAGATGCGATATCGCGTTTTAAGAATCATAAGAACTCTATTGCTACGATACGTAGACATCTGCAAACGCTATTTCCTTGCAAAGAAGTGTCGCATTTACATTCATTTGAAGTGTAGACGAGGAATACATAACATTTCGCAAATCATATTATATCTTACCATGAAACATAGAATTGAGATGCGATATCGCGTTTTAAGAATCATAAGAACTCTATTGCTACGATACGTAGACATCTGCAAACGCTATTTCCTTTCAAGGAAGTGTCGCATTTTCATTCATTTGAAGTGCAGACGAGGAATACATAACACTCCGCAAATCATATTATATCTTACAATGAAACATAGAAATGTGATGCGATATTGCGTTTTAAGAATCATAAGAACCCTATTGCTACGATACGTAGACATCTGCAAACGCTATTTCCTTGCAAAGAAGTGTCGCATTTACATTCATTTGAAGTGTAGACGAGGAATACGTAACACTTCGCAAATCATATTATATCGTACCATGAAACATAGAAATGAGATGCGATATCGCGTTTCAAGAATCATAAGAACTCTATTGCTACGATACGTATACATCTGCAAACGCTATTCCCATGCAGAGAAGTGTCGCATTTACATTCATTTGAAGTGTAGACGAGGAATACATAACTCCACGCCAATCATATTATATCTTACCATGAAACATAGAAATGAGATGCGATATAGCGTTTTAAGAATCATAAGAACTCTATTGCAACGATACGTAGACATCTGCAAACGCTATTTCCTTGCAAAGAAGTGTCGCATTTACATTCATTTGATGTGTAGACGAGGAATACATAACACTTCGCAAATCATATTATATCTTATCATGAAACATAGAAATGAGTTGCGATATCGCGTTTTAAGAAGCATTAGAACCCTACTGCTACGATACGTAGGCATCTGCAAACGCTATTTCCTTGCAAAGAAGTGTCGCATTTACATTCATTTGAAGTGTAGACGAGGAATACATAACACTTCGCAAATCATATTATATCGTACCATGAAACATAGAAATGAGATGCGATATCGCGTTTCAAGAATCATAAGAACTCTATTGCTACGATACGTAGACATCTGCAAACGCTATTCCCTTGCAGAGAAGTGTCGCATTTACATTCATTTGAAGTGTAGACGAGGAATACATAACACTACGCAAATCATATTATATCTTACCATGAAACATAGAAATGAGATGCGATATAGCGTTTTAAGAATCATAAGAACTCTATTGCAACGATACGTAGGCATCTGCAAACGCTATTTCCTTGCAAAGAAGTGTCGCATTTACATTCATTTGAAGTGTAGACGAGGAATACATAACACTTCGCAAATCATATTGTATCTTACCATGAAACATAGAAATGAAACGCGATATCGCGTTTTGAGAAGCATTAGAACTCTATTGCTACGATACCTAGACATCTGCAGACGCTATTTCCTAGCAAGGAAGTGTCGCATATACATTCATTTGAAGTGTAGACGAGGAATACATAACACTTCGCAAATCATATTATACCTTACCATGAAACATAGAAATGAGATACGATATAGCGTTTTAAGAATCATAAGAACTCTATTGCTACGATACGTAGACATCTGCAAACGCTATTTCCTTGCAAGGAAGTGTCGCATTTACATTCATTTGAATCGTAGACGAGGAATGCATAACACTTCGCAATGAATATTATATCTTACCATGAAACATAGAAATGAGATGCGATATAGCGTTTTAAGAATCATAAGAACTCTATTGCAACGATACGTAGACATCTGCAAACGCTATTTCCTTGCAAAGAAGTGTCGCATTTACATTCATTTGATGTGTAGACGAGGAATACATAACACTTCGCAAATCATATTATATCTTATCATGAAACATAGAAATGAGTTGCGATATCGCGTTTTAAGAAGCATTAGAACCCTACTGCTACGATACGTAGACATCTGCAAACGCTATTTCCTAGCGAGGAAGTGTCGCATTTACATTCATTTGAAGTGTAGACGAGGAATACATAACACTCCGCAAATCATATTATATCTTACCATGAAACATAGAAATGAGATGCGATATCGCGTTTTAAGAATCATAAGAACTCTATTGCTACGATACGTAGACATCTGCAAACGCTATTTCCTTGCAAAGATGTGTCGCATTTACATTCATTTGAAGTGTAGACGAGGAATACATAATATTTCGCAAATCATATTATATCTTACCATGAAACATAGAATTGAGATGCGATATCGCGTTTTAAGAATCATAAGAACTCTATTGCTACGATACGTAGACATCTGCAAACGCTATTTCCTTTCAAGGAAGTGTCGCGTTTACATTCATTTGAAGTGTAGACGAGGAATACATAACACTCCGCAAATCATATTATATCTTACCATGAAACATAGAAATTAGATGCGATATAGCGTTTTAAGAATCATAAGAACTCTATTGCTACGATACGTAGACATCTGCAAACGCTATTTCCTTGCAAAGAAGTGTCGCATTTACATTCATTTGATGTGTGGACGAGGAATACATAACACTTCGTAAATCATATTATATCTTATCATGAAACATAGAAATGAGATGCGATATCGAGTTTTAAGAATCATAAGAACTCTATTGCTACGATACGTAGACATCTGCAAACGCTATTTCCTTTCAAGGAAGTGTCGCATTTACATTCATTTGAAGTGTAGACGAGGAATACATAACACTCCGCAAATCATATTATATCTTACCATGAAACATAGAAATGTGATGCGATATCGCGTTTTAAGAATCATAAGAACCCTATTGCTACGATACGTAGACATCTGCAAACGCTATTTCCTTGCAAAGAAGTGTCGCATTTACATTCATTTGAAGTGTAGACGAGGAATACATGATACTTCGCAAATCATATTATATCTTACCATGAAACATAGAAATGAGATGCGATATCGCGTTTTAAGAGGCATTAGAACTCTATTGCTACGATACGTAGACATCTGCAAACGCTATTTCCTAGCGAGGAAGTGTCGCATTCACATTCATTTGAAGTGTAGACAAGGAATACATAACACTTCGCAAATCATATTATATCTTACCATGAAACATAGAAATGAGATGCGACATCGCGTTCTAAGAAGCAATAGAACACTACTGCTACGATAGGTAGACATTTGCAAACGATATTTCCTTGCAAGGAAGTGCCGCATTTACATTCATTTGAAGTGTAGACGAGGAATACATAACACTCCGCAAATCATATTATATCTTACCATGAAACATAGAAATGAGATGCGATATCGCGTTTTAAGAATCATAAGAAATCGATTGCTACGATACGTAGACTTCTGCAAACGCTATTTCCTTGCAAAGAAGTGTCGCATTTACATTCATTTGAAGTGTAGACGAGGAATACATAACATTTCGCAAATCATATTATATCTTACCATGAAACATAGAAATGAGATGCGATATCGAGTTTTAAGAATCATAAGAACTCTATTGCTACGATACGTAGACATCTGCAAACGCTATTTCCTTTCAAGGAAGTGTCGCATTTACATTCATTTGAAGTGTAGACGAGGAATACATAACACTCCGCAAATCATATTATATCTTACAATGAAACATAGAAATGTGATGCGATATTGCGTTTTAAGAATCATAAGAACCCTATTGCTACGATACGTAGACATCTGCAAACGCTATTTCCTTGCAAAGAAGTGTCGCATTTACATTCATTTGAAGTGTAGACGAGGAATACATAACACTTCGCAAATCATATTATATCGTACCATGAAACATAGAAATGAGATGCGATATCGCGTTTCAAGAATCATAAGAACTCTATTGCTACGATACGTATACATCTGCAAACGCTATTCCCATGCAGAGAAGTGTCGCATTTACATTCATTTGAAGTGTAGACGAGGAATACATAACTCCACGCAAATCATATTATATCTTACCATGAAACATAGAAATGAGATGCGATATAGCGTTTTAAGAATCATAAGAACTCTATTGCAACGATACGTAGACATCTGCAAACGCTATTTCCTTGCAAAGAAGTGTCGCATTTACATTCATTTGATGTGTAGACGAGGAATACATAACACTTCGCAAATCATATTATATCTTATCATGAAACATAGAAATGAGTTGCGATATCGCGTTTTAAGAAGCATTAGAACCCTACTGCTACGATACGTAGACATCTGCAAACGCTATTTCCTAGCGAGGAAGTGTCGCATTTACATTCATTTGAAGTGTAGACGAGGAATACATAACACTCCGCAAATCATATTATATCTTACCATGAAACATAGAAATGAGATGCGATATCGCGTTTTAAGAATCATAAGAACTCTATTGCTACGATACGTAGACATCTGCAAACGCTATTTCCTTGCAAAGAAGTGTCGCATTTACATTCATTTGAAGTGTAGACGAGGAATACATAATATTTCGCAAATCATATTATATCTTACCATGAAACATAGAAATGAGATGCGATGTCGCGTTTTAAGAATCATAAGAACTCTATTGCTACGATACGTAGACATCTGCAAACGCTATTTCCTTTCAAGGAAGTGTCGCGTTTACATTCATTTGAAGTGTAGACGAGGAATACATAACACTCCGCGAATCATATTATATCTTACCATGAAACATAGAAATTAGATGCGATATAGCGTTTTAAGAATCATAAGAACTCTATTGCTACGATACGTAGACATCTGCAAACGCTATTTCCTTGCAAAGAAGTGTCGCATTTACATTCATTTGATGTGTGGACGAGGAATACATAACACTTCGTAAATCATATTATATCTTATCATGAAACATAGAAATGAGTTGCGATATCGCGTTTTAGGAAGCATTAGAACTCTACTGCTACAATACGTAGACATCTGCAAACGCTATTTCCTAGCGAGGAAGTGTCGCATTCACATTCATTTGAAGTGTAGACGAGGAATACATAACACTCCGCAAATCATATTATATCTTACCATGAAACATAGAAATGTGATGCGATATCGCGTTTTAAGAATCATAAGAACCCTATTGCTACGATACGTAGACATCTGCAAACGCTATTTCCTTGCAAAGAAGTGTCGCATTTACATTCATTTGAAGTGTAGACGAGGAATACATAACACTTCGCAAATCATATTATATCGTACCATGAAACATAGAAATGAGATGCGATATCGCGTTTCAAGAATCATAAGAACTCTATTGCTACGATACGTAGACATCTGCAAACGCTATTCCCTTGCAGAGAAGTGTCGCATTTACATTCATTTGAAGTGTAGACGAGGAATACATAACACTACGCAAATCATATTATATCTTACCATGAAACATAGAAATGAGATGCGATATAGCGTTTTAAGAATCATAAGAACTCTATTGCAACGATAAGTAGGCATCTGCAAACGCTATTTCCTTGCAAAGAAGTGTCGCATTTACATTCATTTGAAGTGTAGACGAGGAATACATAACACTTTGCAAATCATATTATATCTTACCATGAAACATAGAAATGAGATGCGATATCGCGTTTTAAGAAGCATTAGAACTCTATTGCTACGATACGTAGACATCTGCAAACGCAATTTCCTTGCAAGGAAGTGTCGCATTTACATCCATTTGAATCGCAGACGAGGAATGCATAACACTTCGCAATGAATATTATATCTTATCATGAAACATAGATATGAGATGCAATATCTCGTTTTAAGAAGCATTTGAACTCTATTGCTACGATACGTAGACATCTGCAAACGCTATTTCCTTGCAAAGAAGCGTCGCATTTACATTCATTTGAAGTGTAGACGAGGAATACATAACACTTCGCAAATCATATTATATCTTACCATGAAACATAGAAATGAGATGCGATATTGCGTTTTAAGAAGCATTAGAACTCTATTGCTACGATACCTAGACATCTGCAGACGTTATTTCCTAGCAAGGAAGTGTCGCATTTACATTCATTTGAAGTGTAGACGAGGAATACATAACACTTCGCAAATCATATTGTATCTTACCATGAAACATAGAAATGAAACGCGATATCGCGTTTTGAGAAGCATTAGAACTCTATTGCTACGATACCTAGACATCTGCAGACGCTATTTCCTAGCAAGGAAGTGTCGCATATACATTCATTTGAAGTGTAGACGAGGAATACATAACACTTCGCAAATCATATTATACCTTACCATGAAACATAGAAATGAGATACGATATAGCGTTTTAAGAATCATAAGAACTCTATTGCTACGATACGTAGACATCTGCAAACGCTATTTCCTTGCAAGGAAGTGTCGCATTTACATTCATTTGAATCGCAGACGAGGAATGCATAACACTTCGCAATGAATATTATATCTTACCATGAAACATAGAAATGAGGTGCCATATAGCGTTTTAAGAATCATAAGAACTCTATTGCTACGATACGTAGACATCTGCAAACGCTATTTCCTTGCAAAGAAGTGTCGCATTTACATTCATTTGAAGTGTAGACGAGGAATACATAACACTTCGCAAATCATATTATATCTTACCATGAAACATAGAACTGAGATGTGATACCGCGTTTTAAGAAGCATCAGAAATCCATTGCTACGATACGTAGACATCTGCAAACGCTATTTCCTTGCAAGGAAGTGCCGCATTTACATTCATTTGAAGTGTAGACGAGGAATACATAACACTTCGCAAATCATATTATATCGTACCATGAAACATAGAAATGAGATGCGATATCGCGTTTCAAGAATCATAAGAACTCTATTGCTACTATACGTAGACATCTGCAAACGCTATTTCCTTGCAAAGAAGTGTCGCATTTACATTCATTTGAAGTGTAGACGAGGAATACATAACATTTCGCAAATCATATTATATCTTACCATGAAACATAGAAATGAGATGCGATATCGCGTTTTAAGAATCATAAGAACTCTATTGCTACGATACGTAGACATCTGCAATCGCTATTTCCTTTCAAGGAAGTGTCGCATTTACATTCATTCGAAGTGTAGACGAGGAATACATAACACTCCGCAAATCATATTATATCTTACCATGAAACATAGAAATGAGATGCGATATAGCGTTTTAAGAATCATAAGAACTCTATTGCTACGATACGTAGACATCTGCAAACGCTATTTCCTTGCAAAGAAGTGTCGCATTTACATTCATTTGATGTGTAGTCGAGGAATACATAACACTTCGCAAATCATATTATATTTTATCATGAAACATAGAAATGAGTTGCGATATCGCGTTTTAAGAAGCATTAGAACTCTACTGCTACGATACGTAGACATCTGCAAACGCTATTTCCTAGCGAGGAAGTGTCGCATTCACATTCATTTGAAGTGTAGACGAGGAATACATAACACTCCGCAAATCATTTTATATCTTACCATGAAATATAGAAATGTGATGCGATATCGCGTTTTAAGAATCATAAGAACCCTATTGCTACGATACGTAGACATCTGCAAACGCTATTTCCTTGCAAAGAAGTGTCGCATTTACATTCATTTGAAGTGTAGACGAGGAAAACATAACACTTCGCAAATCATATTATATCGTACCATGAAACATAGAAATGAGATGCGATATCGCGTTTCAAGAATCATAAGAACTCCATTGCTACGATACGTAGACATCTGCAAACGCTATTCCCATGCAGAGAAGTGTCGCATTTACATTCATTTGAAGTGTAGACGAGGAATACATAACACTACGCAAATCATATTATATCTTACCATGAAACATAGAAATGAGATGCGATATAGCGTTTTAAGAATCATAAGAACTCTATTGCAACGATACGCAGACATCTGCAAACGCTATTTCCTTGCAAGGAAGTGCCGCATTTACATTCATTTGAAATGTAGACGAGGAATACATAACAATACGCAAATCATATTATATCTCACCATGAAACATAGAAATGAGATGCGATATAGCGTTTTAAGAATCATAAGAACTCTATTGCAACGATACGTAGACATCTGCAAATGCTATTTCCTTGCAAGGAAGTGCCGCATTTACATTCATTTGAAGTGTAGACGAGGAATACATAACACTCCGCAAATCATATTATATCTTACCATGAAACATAGAAATGAGATGCGATATCGCGTTTTAAGAAGCATTAGAACTCTATTGCTACGATACGTAGACATCTGCAAACGCAATTTCCTTGCAAGGAAGTGTCGCACTTACATTCATTTGAATCGTAGACGAGGAATGCATAACACTTCGCAATGAATATTATATCTTATCATGAAACATAGATATGTGATGCAATATCTCGTTTTAAGAAGCATTTGAACTCTATTGCTACGATACGTAGACATCTGCAAACGCTATTTCCTTGCAAAGAAGTGTCGCATTTACATTCATTTGTAGTGTAGACGAGGAATACATAACACTTCGCAAATCATATTATATCTTACCATGAAACATAGAACTGAGATGTGATACCGCGTTTTAAGAAGCATCAGAAATCCATTGCTACGATACGTAGACATCTGCAAACGCTATTTCCTTGCAAGGAAGTTCGCATTTACATTCATTTGAAGTGTAGACGAGGAATACATAACACTCCGCAGATCATATTATATCTTACCATGAAACATAGAAATGTGATGCGATATCGCGTTTTAAGAATCATAAGAACTCTATTGCAACGATACGTAGACATCTGCAAACGCTATTTCCTTGCAAAGAAGTGTCGCATTTACATCCATTTGAAGTGTAGAAGAGGAATACATAACACTTCGCAAATCATATTATATCTTACCATGAAACATAGAAATGAGATGCGATATAGCGTTTTAAGAATCATAAGAACTCTATTGCAACGATACGTAGACATCTGCAAACGCTATTTCCTAGCGAGGAAGTGTCGCAATCACATTCATTTGAAGTGTATACGAGGAATACATAACACTTCGCAAATCATATTATATCTTACCATGAAACATAGAAATGAGATGCGATATCGCGTTTTAAGAAGCATTAGAACTCTATTGCTACGATACGTAGACATCTGCAAACGCAATTTCCTTGCAAGGAAGTGTCGGATTTACATTCATTTGAATCGTAGACGAGGAATGCATAACACTTCGCAATGAATATTATATCTTATCATGAAACATAGATATGAGATGCAATATCTCGTTTTAAGAAGCATTTGAACTCTATTGCTACGATACGTAGACATCTGCAAACGCTATTTCCTAACGAGGAAGTGTCGCATTTATATTCATTTGAAGTGTAGACGAGGAATACATAACACTTCGCAAACCATATTATATCTTACCATGAAACATAGAAATGAGATGCGACATCGCGTTCTATGAAGCATTAGAACACTACTGCTACGATAGGTAGACACTTGCGAACGCTATTTCCTTGCAAGGAAGTGTCGCATTTACATTCATTTGAAGTGTAGACGAGGAATACATAACACTCCGCAGATCATATTATATCTTACCATGAAACATAGAAATGTGATGCGATATCGCGTTTTAAGAATCATAAGAACTCTATTGCAACGATACCTAGACATCTGCAGACGCTATTTCCTAGCAAGGAAGTGTCGCATATACATTCATTTGAAGTGTAGACGAGGAATACATAACACTTCGCAAATCATATTATACCTTACCATGAAACATAGAAATGAGATACGATATAGCGTTTTAAGAATCATAAGAACTCTATTGTTACGATACGTAGACATCTGCAAACGCTATTTCCTTGCAAGGAAGTGTCGCATTTACATTCATTTGAATCGTAGACGAGGAATGCATAACACTTCGCAATGAATATTATATCTTACCATGAAACATAGAAATGAGGTGCCATATAGCGTTTTAAGAATCATAAGAACTCTATTGCTACGATACGTAGACATCTGCAAACGCTATTTCCTTGCAAAGAAGTGTCGCACTTACATTCATTTGAAGTGTAGACGAGGAATACATAACACTTCGCAAATCATATTATATCTTACCATGAAACATAGAACTGAGATGTGATACCGCGTTTTAAGAAGCATCAGAAATCCATTGCTACGATACGTAGACATCTGCAAACGCTATTTCCTTGCAAGGAAGTGCCGCATTTACATTCATTTGAAGTGTAGACGAGGAATACATAACACTTCGCAAATCATATTATATCGTACCATGAAACATAGAAATGAGATGCGATATCGCGTTTCAAGAATCATAAGAACTCTATTGCTACTATACGTAGACATCTGCAAACGCTATTTCCTTGCAAAGAAGTGTCGCATTTACATTCATTTGAAGTGTAGACGAGGAATACATAACATTTCGCAAATCATATTATATCTTACCATGAAACATAGAAATGAGATGCGATATCGCGTTTTAAGAATCATAAGAACTCTATTGCTACGATACGTAGACATCTGCAATCGCTATTTCCTTTCAAGGAAGTGTCGCATTTACATTCATTTGAAGTGTAGACGAGGAATACATAACACTCCGCAAATCATATTATATCTTACCATGAAACATAGAAATGAGATGCGATATAGCGTTTTAAGAATCATAAGAACTCTATTGCTACGATACGTAGACATCTGCAAACGCTATTTCCTTGCAAAGAAGTGTCGCATTTACATTCATTTGATGTGTAGTCGAGGAATACATAACACTTCGCAAATCATATTATATTTTATCATGAAACATAGAAATGAGTTGCGATATCGCGTTTTAAGAAGCATTAGAACTCTACTGCTACGATACGTAGACATCTGCAAACGCTATTTCCTAGCGAGGAAGTGTCGCATTCACATTCATTTGAAGTGTAGACGAGGAATACATAACACTCCGCAAATCATTTTATATCTTACCATGAAATATAGAAATGTGATGCGATATCGCGTTTTAAGAATCATAAGAACCCTATTGCTACGATACGTAGACATCTGCAAACGCTATTTCCTTGCAAAGAAGTGTCGCATTTACATTCATTTGAAGTGTAGACGAGGAAAACATAACACTTCGCAAATCATATTATATCGTACCATGAAACATAGAAATGAGATGCGATATCGCGTTTCAAGAATCATAAGAACTCCATTGCTACGATACGTAGACATCTGCAAACGCTATTCCCATGCAGAGAAGTGTCGCATTTACATTCATTTGAAGTGTAGACGAGGAATACATAACACTACGCAAATCATATTATATCTTACCATGAAACATAGAAATGAGATGCGATATAGCGTTTTAAGAATCATAAGAACTCTATTGCAACGATACGTAGACATCTGCAAACGCTATTTCCTTGCAAGGAAGTGCCGCATTTACATTCATTTGAAGTGTAGACGAGGAATACATAACAATACGCAAATCATATTATATCTCACCATGAAACATAGAAATGAGATGCGATATAGCGTTTTAAGAATCATAAGAACTCTATTGCAACGATACGTAGACATCTGCAAATGCTATTTCCTTGCAAGGAAGTGCCGCATTTACATTCATTTGAAGTGTAGACGAGGAATGCATAACACTTCGCAATGAATATTATATCTTATCATGAAACATAGATATGAGATGCAATATCTCGTTTTAAGAAGCATTTGAACTCTATTGCTACGATACGTAGACATCTGCAAACGCTATTTCCTTGCAAAGAAGTGTAGCATTTACATTCATTTGAAGTGTAGACGAGGAATACATAACACTTCGCAAATCATATTATATCTTACCATGAAACATAGAACTGAGATGTGATACCGCGTTTTAAGAAGCATCAGAAATCCATTGCTACGATACGTAGACATCTGCAAACGCTATTTCCTTGCGAGGAAGTTCGCATTTACATTCATTTGAAGCGTAGACGAGGAATACATAACACTCCGCAGATCATATTATATCTTACCATGAAACATAGAAATGTGATGCGATATCGCGTTTTAAGAATCATAAGAACTCTATTGCAACGATACGTAGACATCTGCAAACGCTATTTCCTTGCAAAGAAGTGTCGCATTTACATCCATTTGAAGTGTAGACGAGGAATACATAACACTTCGCAAATCATATTATATCTTACCATGAAACATAGAACTGAGATTAGATATCGCGTTTTAAGAAGCATCAGAAATCCATTGCTACGATACGTAGACATCTGCAAACGCTATTTCCTAGCGAGGAAGTGTCGCATTCACATTCATTTGAAGTGTAGACGAGGAATACATAACACTTCGCAAATCATATTATATCTTATCATGAAACATAGAAATGAGTTGCGATATCGCGTTTTAAGAAGCATTAGAACTCTACTGCTACGATACGTAGACATCTGCAAACGCTATTTCCTAGCGAGGAAGTGTCGCTTTCACATTCATTTGAAGTGCAGACGAGGAATACATAACACTCCGCAAATCATATTATATCTTACCATGAAACATAGAAATGTGATGCGATATCGCGTTTTAAGAATCATAAGAACTCTATTGCTACGATACGTAGACATCAGCAAACGCTATTTCCTTGCAAAGAAGTGTCGCATTTACATTCATTTGAAGTGTAGACGAGGAATACATAACACTTCGCAAATCATATTATATCGTACCATGAAACATAGAAATGAGATGCGATATCGCGTTTCAAGAATCATAAGAACTCTATTGCTACGATACGTAGACATCTGCAAACGCTATTCCCTTGCAGAGAAGTGTCGCATTTACATTCATTTGAAGTGTAGACGAGGAATACATAACACTACGCAAATCATATTATATCTTACCATGAAACATAGAAATGAGATGCGATATAGCATTTTAAGAATAATAAGAACTCTATTGCAACGATACGTAGACATCTGCAAACGCTATTTCCTTGCAAAGAAGTGTCGCATTTACATTCATTTGAAGTGTAGGCGAGGAATACATAACACTTCGCAAATCATATTATATCTTACCATGAAACATAGAAATGAGATGCGATATCGCGTTTTAAGAAGCATTAGAACTCTATTGCTACGATACGTAGACATCTGCAAACGCAATTTCCTTGCAAGGAAGTGTCGCATTTACATTCATTTGAAGTGTAGACGAGGAATACATAACACTTCGCAAATCATATTATATCTTACCATGAAACATAGAACTGAGATGTGATACCGCGTTTTAAGAAGCATCAGAAATCCATTGCTACGATACGTAGACATCTGCAAACGCTATTTCCTTGCAAGGAAGTGTCGCATTTACATCCATTTGAAGTGTAGACGAGGAATACATGACACTTCGCAAATCATATAATATCTTACCATGAAACATAGAAATGAGATGCGATATCGCGTTTTAAGAATCATAAGAACTCTATTGCTACGATACGTAGACATCTGCAAACGCTATTTCCTTGCAAGGAAGTGTCGCATTTACATTCATTTGATGTGTAGACGAGGAATACATAACACTTCGCAAATCATATTATATCTTACCATGAAACATAGAAATGAGATGCGATATCTCGTTTTAAGGATCATAAGAACTCTATTGCTACGATACGTAGACATCTGCAAACGCTATTTCCTTGCAAGGAAGTGTCGCATTTACATTCATTTGAATCGTAGACGAGGAATGCATAACACTTCGCAATGAATATTATATCTTATCATGAAACATAGATATGAGATGCAATATCTCGTTTTAAGAAGCATTAGAACTCTATTGCTACGATACCTAGACATCTGCAGACGCTATTTCCTAGCAAGGAAGTGTCGCATTTACATTCATTTGATGTGTAGACGAGGAATACATAACACTTCGCAAATCATATTATATCTTACCATGAAACATAGAAATGGGATGCGATATCGCGTTCTAAGAAGCATTAGAACACTATTGCTACGACAGGTAGACATTTGCAAACGCTATTTCCTTGCAAGGAAGTGCCGCATTTACATTCATTTGAAGTGTAGAGGAGGAATACATAACACTTCGCAAATCATATTACATCTTACCATGAAACAGAAATGAGATGCAATATCGCGTTTTAAGAAGCATTAGAACACTATTGCTACGACAGGTAGACATTTGCAAACGCTATTTCCTTGCAAGGAAGTGCCGCATTTACATTCACTTGAAGTGTAGAGGAGGAATACATAACACATCGCAAATCATATTACATCTTACCATGAAACAGAAATGAGATGCAATATCGCGTTTTAAGAAGCATTAGAACTCTATTACTGCGATACCTAGACATCTGCAGACGCTATTTCCTTGCAAGGAAGTGTCGCAGTTACATTCATTTGAATCGTAGACGAGGAATGCATAACACTTCGCAATGAATATTACATCATACCATGAAACATACAAATGAGATGCGATATCGCGCTTTAAGAAGCATTAGAAATCTATTGCTACGATACGTAGACATCTGCAATCGCCATTTCCTAGCGAGGAAGTGTCGCATTCACATTCATTTGAAGTGTAGACGAGGAAAGCATAACACATCGCAATGAATATTATATCTTATCATGAAACATAGATATGAGATGCAATATCTCGTTTTAAGAAGCATTTGAACTCTATTGCTTCGATACGTAGACATCTGCAAACGCCATTTCCTTGCAAGGAAGTGTCGCATTTACATTCATTTGAATCGTAGACGAGGAATGCATAACAATTCGCAATGAATATTATATCTTATCATGAAACATAGATATGAGATGCAATATCTCGTTTTAGGAAGCATTTGAACTGTATTGCTTCGATACGTAGACATCTGCAAACGCTATTTCCATGCAAGGATGTGTCGCATTTACATTCATTTGAAGTGTAGACGAGGAATACATGATACTTCGCCAATCATATTATATCTTACCATGAAACATAGAGATGAGATGGGATATCGCGTTTTAAGAAGCATTCGAACTCTATTGCTTCGATACGTAGACATCTGCAAACGCTATTTCCTAGCAAGGAAGTGTCGCATTTACATTCATTTGAAGTGTAGACGAGGACTACATAACACTTCGCATGTCATATTATATCTTACCATGAAACATAGAAATGAGATGCAATATTGCGTTTTAAGAAGCATAAGATCTCTATTGCTACGATATGTAGACATCTGCAAACGCTATTTCCTTGCAAGGAAGTGTCGCATTTACATTCTTCTGAAGAGAATAAAAGGTATACATAACACTTTACAATGAATATTATATCCTATCATGCAACATAGAAATGAGATACGATATCGCGTTCTAAGAAGCATTAGAACTCCATCCCTACGATACATAGACATCTGCAAACGCTATTTCCTAGCAAGGATGTGTCGCATTTACATTTATTTGAAGTGTAGACGAGGACTACATAACACTTCGCAAATCATATTATATCTTACCATGAAACATAGAAATGAGATGCGATATCGCGTTTTAAGAAGCAATAGAACTCTATTGCTACGATACGTAGACGTCTACAAACGCTATTTCCTAGCAAGGAAGTGTCGCATTTACATTCATTTGAAGTGTAGACGAGGACTACATAACACTTCGCAAGTCATATTATATCTTACCATGAAACATAGAAATGAGATGCAATATCGCGTTTTAAGAAGCATAAGATCTCTATTGCTACGATATGTAGACATCTGCAAACGCTATTTCCTTGCAAGGAAGTGTCGCATTTACATTCTTCTGAAGAGAATAAAAGGTATACATAACACTTTACAATGAATATTATATCCTATCATGCAACATAGAAATGAGATACGATATCGCGTTCTAAGAAGCATTAGAACTCCATCCCTACGATACGTAGACATCTGCAAACGCTATTTCCTAGCAAGGATGTGTCGCATTTACATTTATTTGAAGTGTAGACGAGGACTACATAACACTTCGCAAATCATATTACATCTTACCATTAAACATGGAAATGAGATGCGATATCGCGGTTTAAGAAGCGTTAAAAATCTATTGCTACGATAGGTAGACATCTGCAAACGCTATTTCCTTGCATGGTAGTGTCGCGTTTACATTCTTTTGAAGTGAATAATAGGTATACATAACACTTCGCAATGAATACTATACCTTGTCATGAAACGTAGAAATGAGATGCGATATCGCGTTTTAAGAAGCATTAGAACTCTATTGCTACGATACGTAGATATCTACAAACGCTATTTCCTAGCAAGGAAGTGTCGCGTTTACATTCATTTGAAATGTAGACGAGGACTACATAACACTTCGCAAATCATATTATATCTTACCATGAAACATAGAAATGAGATGCGATATCGCGGTTTAAGAAGCATTAGAACTCTATTGCGACGATAGGTAGACATCTGCAAACGCTATTTCCTAGCAAGGAAGTGTCGCATTTACATTCATTTGAAGTGTAGACGAGGACTACATAACACTTCGCAAGTCATATTATATCTTACCATGAAACATAGAAATGAGATGCGATATCACGTTTTAAGAAGCATTAGAACTCCATCCCTACGATACGTAGACATCTGCAAACGCTACTTCCTAGCAAGGAAGTGTCGCATTTACATTCATTTGAAGTGTAGACGAGGACTACATAACACTTCGCAAGTCATATTATATCTTACCATGAAACATAGAAATGAGATGCGATATCACGTTTCAGGAAGCATTAGAACTCCATCCCTACGATACGTAGACATCTGCAAACGCTACTTCCTAGCAAGGAAGTGTCGCATTTACATTCATTTGAAGTGTAGACGAGGACTACATAACACTTCGCAAGTCATATTATATCTTACCATGAAACATAGAAATGAGATGCAATATCGCGTTTTAAGAAGCATAAGATCTCTATTGCTACGATATGTAGACATCTGCAAACGCTATTTCCTTGCAAAGAAGTGTCGCATTTACATTCATTTGAAGTGTAGACGAGGAATACATAACATTTCGCAAATCATATTATATCTTACCATGAAACATAGAAATGAGATGCGATATCGCGTTTTAAGAATCATAAGAACTCTATTGCTACGATACGTAGACAACTGCAATCGCTATTTCCTTTCAAGGAAGTGTCGCATTTACATTCATTTGAAGTGTAGACGAGGAATACATAACACTCCGCAAATCATATTATATCTTACCATGAAACATAGAAATGAGATGCGATATAGCGTTTTAAGAATCATAAGAACTCTATTGCTACGATACGTAGACATCTGCAAACGCTATTTCCTTGCAAAGAAGTGTCGCATTTACATTCATTTGATGTGTAGACGAGGAATACATAACACTTCGCAAATCATATTATATTTTATCATGAAACATAGAAATGAGTTGCGATATCGCGTTTTAAGAAGCATTAGAACTCTACTGCTACGATACGTAGACATCTGCAAACGCTATTTCCTAGCGAGGAAGTGTCGCATTCACATTCATTTGAAGTGTAGACGAGGAATACATAACACTCCGCAAATCATTTTATATCTTACCATGAAATATAGAAATGTGATGCGATATCGCGTTTTAAGAATCATAAGAACCCTATTGCTACGATACGTAGACATCTGCAAACGCTATTTCCTTGCAAAGAAGTGTCGCATTTACATTCATTTGAAGTGTAGACGAGGAATACATAACACTTCGCAAATCATATTATATCGTACCATGAAACATAGAAATGAGATGCGATATCGCGTTTCAAGAATCATAAGAACTCCATTGCTACGATACGTAGACATCTGCAAACGCTATTCCCATGCAGAGAAGTGTCGCATTTACATTCATTTGAAGTGTAGACGAGGAATACATAACACTACGCAAATCATATTATATCTTACCATGAAACATAGAAATGAGATGCGATATAGCGTTTTAAGAATCATAAGAACTCTATTGCAACGATACGTAGACATCTGCAAATGCTATTTCCTTGCAAGGAAGTGCCGCATTTACATTCATTTGAAGTGTAGACGAGGAATACATAACACTCCGCAAATCATATTATATCTTACCATGAAACATAGAAATGAGATGCGATATCGCGTTTTAAGAAGCATTAGAACTCTATTGCTACGATACGTAGACATCTGCAAACGCAATTTCCTTGCAAGGAAGTGTCGCATTTACATTCATTTGAATCGTAGACGAGGAATGCATAACACTTCGCAATGAATATTATATCTTATCATGAAACATAGATATGAGATGCAATATGTCGTTTTAAGAAGCATTTGAACTCTATTGCTACGATACGTAGACATCTGCAAACGCTATTTCCTTGCAAAGAAGTGTCGCATTTTCATTCATTTGTAGTGTAGACGAGGAATACATAACACTTCGCAAATCATATTATATCTTACCATGAAACATAGAACTGAGATGTGATACCGCGTTTTAAGAAGCATCAGAAATCCATTGCTACGATACGTAGACATCTGCAAACGCTATTTCCTTGCAAGGAAGTTCGCATTTACATTCATTTGAAGTGTAGACGAGGAATACATAACACTCCGCAGATCATATTATATCTTACCATGAAACATAGAAATGTGATGCGATATCGCGTTTTAAGAATCATAAGAACTCTATTGCAACGATACGTAGACATCTGCAAACGCTATTTCCTTGCAAAGAAGTATCGCATTTACATCCATTTGAAGTGTAGAAGAGGAATACATAACACTTCGCAAATCATATTATATCTTACCATGAAACATAGAAATGAGATGCGATATAGCGTTTTAAGAATCATAAGAACTCTATTGCAACGATACGTAGACATCTGCAAACGCTATTTCCTAGCGATGAAGTGTCGCAATCACATTCATTTGAAGTGTATACGAGGAATACATAACACTTCGCAAATCATATTATATCTTACCATGAAACATAGAAATGAGATGCGATATCGCGTTTTAAGAAGCATTAGAACTCTATTGCTACGATACGTAGACATCTGCAAACGCAATTTCCTTGCAAGGAAGTGTCGGATTTACATTCATTTGAATCGTAGACGAGGAATGCATAACACTTCGCAATGAATATTATATCTTATCATGAAACATAGATATGAGATGCAATATCTCGTTTTAAGAAGCATTTGAACTCTATTGCTACGATACGTAGACATCTGCAAACGCTATTTCCTAGCGAGGAAGTGTCGCATTTACATTCATTTGAAGTGTAGACGAGGAATACATAACACTTCGCAAATCATATTATATCTTACCATGAAACATAGAAATGAGATGCGACATCGCGTTCTATGAAGCATTAGAACACTACTGCTACGATAGGTAGACACTTGCGAACGCTATTTCCTTGCAAGGAAGTGTCGCATTTACATTCATTTGAAGTGTAGACGAGGAATACATAACACTCCGCAGATCATATTATATCTTACCATGAAACATAGAAATGTGATGCGATATCGCGTTCTAAGAATCATAAGAACTCTATTGCAACGATACGTAGACATCTGCAAACGCTATTTCCTTGCAAAGAAGTGTCGCATTTACATCCATTTGAAGTGTAGACGAGGAATACATAACACTTCGCAAATCATATTATATCTTACCATGAAACATAGAACTGAGATTAGATATCGCGTTTTAAGAAGCATCAGAAATCCATTGCTACGATACGTAGACATCTGCAAACGCTATTTCCTTGCAAGGAAGTTCGCATTTACATTCATTTGAAGCGTAGACGAGGAATACATAACACTCCGCAGATCATATTATATCTTACCATGAAACATAGAAATGTGATGCGATATCGCGTTTTAAGAATCATAAGAACTCTATTGCAACCATACGTAGACATCTGCAAACGCTATTTCCTTGCAAAGAAGTGTCGCATTTACATCCATTTGAAGTGTAGACGAGGAATACATAACACTTCGCAAATCATATTATATCTTACCATGAAACATAGAACTGAGATTAGATATCGCGTTTTAAGAAGCATCAGAAATCCATTGCTACGATACGTAGACATCTGCAAACGCTATTTCCTAGCGAGGAAGTGTCGCATTCACATTCATTTGAAGTGTAGACGAGGAATACATAACACTTCGCAAATCATATTATATCTTATCATGAAACATAGAAATGAGTTGCGATATCGCGTTTTAAGAAGCATTAGAACTCTACTGCTACGATACGTAGACATCTGCAAACGCTATTTCCTAGCGAGGAAGTGTCGCATTCACATTCATTTGAAGTGCAGACGAGGAATACATAACACTCCGCAAATCATATTATATCTTACCATGAAACATAGAAATGTGATGCGATATCGCGTTTTAAGAATCATAAGAACTCTATTGCTACGATACGTAGACATCAGCAAACGCTATTTCCTTGCAAAGAAGTGTCGCATTTAGATTCATTTGAAGTGTAGACGAGGAATACATAACACTTCGCAAATCATATTATATCGTACCATGAAACATAGAAATGAGATGCGATATCGCGTTTTAAGAAGCATTAGAACTCTATTGCTACGATACGTAGACATCTGCAAACGCAATTTCCTTGCAAGGAAGTGTCGCATTTACATTCATTTCAAGTGTAGACGAGGAATACATAACACTTCGCAAATCATATTATATCTTACCATGAAACATAGAACTGAGATGTGATACCGCGTTTTAAGAAGCATCAGAAATCCATTGCTACGATACGTAGACATCTGCAAACGCTATTTCCTTGCAAGGAAGTGTCGCATTTACATTCATTTGATGTGTAGACGAGGAATACATAACACTTCGCAAATCATAATATATCTTACCATGAAACATAGAAATGAGATGCGATATCTCGTTTTAAGGATCATAAGAACTCTATTGCTACGATACGTAGACATCTGCAGACGCTATTTCCTAGCAAGGAAGTGTCGCATTTACATCCATTTGAAGTGTAGACGAGGAATACATGACACTTCGCAAATCATATAATGTCTTACCATGAAACATAGAAATGAGATGCGATATCGCGTTTTAAGAATCATAAGAACTCTATTGCTACGATACGTAGACATCTGCAAACGCTATTTCCATGCAAGGAAGTGTCGCATTTACATTCATTTGATGTGTAGACGAGGAATACATAACACTTCGCAAATCATATTATATCTTACCATGAAACATAGAAATGAGATGCGATATCTCGTTTTAAGGATCATAAGAACTCTATTGCTACGATACGTAGACATCTGCAAACGCTATTTCCTTGCAAGGAAGTGTCGCATTTACATTCATTTGAATCGTAGACGAGGAATGCATAACACTTCGCAATGAATATTATATCTTATCATGAAACATAGATATGAGATGCAATATCTCGTTTTAAGAAGCATTAGAACTCTATTGCTACGATACCTAGACATCTGCAGACGCTATTTCCTAGCAAGGAAGTGTCGCATTTACATTCATTTGATGTGTAGACGAGGAATACATAACACTTCGCAAATCATATTATATCTTACCATGAAACATAGAAATGGGATGCGATATCGCGTTCTAAGAAGCATTAGAACACTATTGCTACGACAGGTAGACATTTGCAAACGCTATTTCCTTGCAAGGAAGTGCCGCATTTACATTCATTTGAAGTGTAGAGGAGGAATACATAACACTTCGCAAATCATATTACATCTTACCATGAAACAGAAATGAGATGCAATATCGCGTTTTAAGAAGCATTAGAACACTATTGCTACGACAGGTAGACATTTGCAAACGCTATTTCCTTGCAAGGAAGTGCCGCATTTACATTCACTTGAAGTGTAGAGGAGGAATACATAACACTTCGCAAATCATATTACATCTTACCATGAAACAGATATGAGATGCAATATCGCGTTTTAAGAAGCATTAGAACTCTATTGCTGCGATACCTAGACATCTGCAGACGCTATTTCCTTGCAAGGAAGTGTCGCAGTTACATTCATTTGAATCGTAGACGAGGAATGCATAACACTTCGCAATGAATATTACATCTTACCATGAAACATACAAATGAGATGCGATATCGCGCTTTAAGAAGCATTAGAAATCTATTGCTACGATAGGTAGACATCTGCGAACGCTATTTCCTACCAAGAAAGTGTCGCATTTACATTCATTTGAAGTGTAGACGAGGGCTACATAACACTTCGCATGTCATATTATATCTTACCATGAAACATAGAAATGAGATGCGATATCACGTTTTAAGAAGCATTAGAACTCCATCCCTACGATACGTAGACATCTGCAAACGCTACTTCCTAGCAAGGAAGTGTCGCATTTACATTCATTTGAAGTGTAGACGAGGACTACATAACACTTCGCAAGTCATATTATATCTTACCATGAAACATAGAAATGAGATGCAATATCGCGTTTTAAGAAGCATAAGATCTCTATTGCTACGATATGTAGACATCTGCAAACGCTATTTCCTTGCATGGAAGTGTCGCATTTATATTCATTTGAAGTGTAGACGAGGAATACATAACACTTCGCCAGTCATATTATATCTTACCATTGAACATAGGAATGAGATGCGATATCGCGGTTTAAGAAGCATTAGAACTCTA
>NW_027490665.1:0-81975 GCF_050948175.1 Xylocopa sonorina | reverse complement strand
CTTCGATACGTAGACATCTGCAAACGCTATTTCCTTGCAAGGAAGTGTCGCATTTACATTCATTTGAAGTGTAGACGAGGAATACATGACACTTCGCTATGAATATTATATCTTATCATGAAACATAGATATGAGATGCAATATCTCGTTTTAAGAAGCATTTGAACTCTATTGCTTCGATACGTAGACATCTGCAAACGCTATTTCCTTGCAAGGAAGGGTCGCATTTACGTTCATTTGAATCGTAGACGAGGAATGTATAACACTTCGCAATGAATATTATATCTTATCATGAAACATAGATATGAGATGCAATATCTCGTTTTAAGAATCATTTGAACTCTATTACTTCGATACGTAGACATCTGCAAACGCTATTTCCTTGCAAGGAAGTGTCGCATTTACATTCATTTGAAGTGTAGACGAGGAATACATGACACTTCGCTATGAATATTATATATTATCATGAAACATAGATATGAGATGCAATATCTCGTTTTAAGAAGCATTTGAACTCTATTGCTTCGATACGTAGACATCTGCAAACGCTATTTCCTTGCAAGGAAGGGTCGCATTTACGTTCATTTGAATCGTAGACGAGGAATGTATAACACTTCGCAATGAATATTATATCTTATCATGAAACATAGATATGAGATGCAATATCTCGTTTTAAGAATCATTTGAACTCTATTACTTCGATACGTAGACATCTGCAAACGCTATTTCCTTGCAAGGAAGTGTCGCATTTACATTCATTTGAAGTGTAGACGAGGAATACATGACACTTCGCTATGAATATTATATCTTATCATGAAACATAGATATGAGATGCAATATCTCGTTTTAAGAAGCATTTGAACTCTATTGCTTCGATACGTAGACATCTGCAAACGCTATTTCCTTGCAAGGAAGGGTCGCATTTACGTTCATTTGAATCGTAGACGAGGAATGTATAACACTTCGCAATGAATATTATATCTTATCATGAAACATAGATATGAGATGCAATATCTCGTTTTAAGAATCATTTGAACTCTATTACTTCGATACGTAGACATCTGCAAACGCTATTTCCTTGCAAGGAAGTGTCGCATTTACATTCATTTGAAGTGTAGACGAGGAATACATGACACTTCGCAAATCATATTATATCTTGCCATGAAACATAGAAATGAGATGTGATATCGCGTTTTAAGAAGCATTAGAAATCTATTGCTACAATACGTAGAAATCTGCAAACGCTATTTCCCTGCAAGGAAGTGTCGCATTTACATTCATTTGAAGTGTAGACGAGAAATACATAACACTTCGCAAATCATATTATATCTTACCATGAAACATAGAAATGAGATGCGATATCGCGCTTTAAGAAGCATTAGAACTCTATCGCTACGATACGTAGACATCTGCGAACGATATTTCCTAGCGAGGAAGTGTCGCATTTACATTCATTTGAAGTGTAGACGAGGAATACATAACACTTCGCTATGAATATTATATCTTATCATGAAACATAGATATGAGATGCAATATCTCGTTTTAAGAATCATTTGAAATCTATTACTTCGATACGTAGACATCTGCAAACGCTATTTCCTTGCAAGGAAGTGTCGCATTTACATTCATTTGAAGTGTAGACGAGGAATACATGACACTTCGCAATGAATATTATATCTTATCATGAAACATAGATATGAGATGCAATATCTCGTTTTAAGAAGCATTTGAACTCTATTGCTTCGATACGTAGACATCTGCAAACGCTATTTCCTTGCAAGGAAGGGTCGCATGTACGTTCATTTGAATCGTAGACGAGGAATGTATAACACTTCGCAATGAATATTATATCTTATCATGAAACATAGATATGAGATGCAATATCTCGTTTTAAGAATCATTTGAACTCTATTACTTCGATACGTAGACATCTGCAAACGCTATTTCCTTGCAGGGAAGTGTCGCATTTACATTCATTTGAAGTGTAGACGAGGAATACATGACACATCGGAAATCATATTATATCTTACCATGAAACATAGAAATGAGATGCGATATCGCGTTTTAAGAAGCATTAGAAATCTATTGCTACGATACGTAGAAATCTGCAAACGCTATTTCCTTGCAAGGAAGTGTCGCATTTACATTCCTTTGAAGTGTAGACGAGGAATACATAACACTTCGCAAATCATATTATATCTTACCACAAAACGTAGAAATGAGGTGCGATATCGCGTTTTAAGAATCATAAGAACTCTAATGCTACGATACGTAGACAACCGCAAACGCTTTTTCCTTGCAAGGAAGTGTCGCATTTACATTCATTTGAATCGTATACGAGGAATGCATAACACTTCGCAATGAAAATTATATCTTATCATGAAACATAGATATGAGATGCAATATCTCGTTTTAAGATGCATTTGAACTCTATTGCTACGATACCTAGACATCTGCAGACGCTATTTCCTAGCAAGGAAGTGTCGCATTTACATTCATTTGAAGTGTAGACGAGGAAAACATGACACTTCGCAAATCATATTATATCTTACCATGAAACATAGAAATGAGATGCGATATCGCGTTTTAAGAAGCATTAGAAATCTATTGCTACGATACGTAGAAATCTGCAAACGCTATTTCCTTGCAAGGAAGTGTCGCATTTACATTCCTTTGAAGTGTAGACGAGGAATACATAACACTTCGCAAATCATATTATATCTTACCATGAAACATGGAAATGAAATGCGATATCGCATTTTAAGAAGCATTAGAACTCTATTGCTACGATACGTAGACATCTGCAAACGCTATTTCTTTGCAAGGAAGCGTCGCATTCACATTCATTTGAAGTGTAGACGAGGAATACATAACACTTCGCAAATCATATTATATCTTACCATGAAACATAGAAATGAGATGCGATATCGCGCTCTAAGAATCATAAAAACTCCATTGCTACGATACCTAGACATCTGCAGACGCTATTTCCTAGCAAGGAAGTGTCGGATTTACATTCATTTGAAGTGTAGGCGAGGAATACATGACACTTCGCCAATCAGATTATATCTTACCATGAAACATAGAAATGAGATGCGATATCGCGTTTTAAGAAGCATTAGAAATCTATTGCTACGATACGTAGACTTCTGAAAACGCTATTCCCCAGCATGGAAGTGTCGCATTTACATTCATTTGAAGTGTAGACGAGGAATACATGACACTTCGCTAATCATATTATATCTTACCATGAAACATAGAAATGAGATGCGATATCGCGTTTTAAGAAGCATTAGAAATCTATTGCTACGATACGTAGACATCTGCAAACGCTATTTCTTTGCAAGGAAGTGTCGCATTTACATTCATTTGAAGTGTAGATGAGGAATACATAACACTTCGCAAATCATATTATATCTTACCATGAAACATAGAAATGAGATGCGATATCGCGTTTTAATAAGCATTAGAACTCTACTGCTACGATAGATAGACATCTGCAAACGCTATTTCCTTTCAAGGAAGTGTCGCATTTACATTCATTTGAAGTGTAGACGAGGAATACATCACACTTCGCAAATCATATTATATCTTACCATGAAACATTGAAATGAGATGCGATATTGTGTTTTGAGAAGCATTAGATCTCTATCGCTACGATACCTAGACATCTGCAGACGCTATTTCCTTTCAAGGAAGTGTCGCATTTACATTCATTTGAAGTGTAAACGAGGAGTACATAACACTTCGCAAATCATATTATATCTTACCATGAAACATAGAAATGAGTTGCGATATCGCGTTTTAAGAATCATAAGAACTCTATTGCTACGATAGGTAGACATTTGCAAACGCTATTTCCTTGCAAGGAAGTGTCGCTTTTACATTCATATGAAGTGTAGACGAGGAATACATAACACTTCGCAAATCATATTATATCTTACGATGAAACATAGAAATGAGATGCGATATCGCGTTTTAAGAAGAATTAGAACTCTATTGCTACGATACGTAGACATCTGCAGACGCTATTTCCTTGCAAGGAAGTGTCGCATTTACATTCATTTGAAGTGTAGACGAGGAATACATGACTCTTCGCAAATCATATTATATCTTACCATGAAACATAGAAGTGAGATGCGATATCGCGTTCTAAGAAGCATTAGATATCTATTGCTACGATACGTAGACATCTGCAAACGCTATTTCTTTGCAAGGAAGTGTCGCATTCACAATCATTTGAAGTGTAGACGAGGAATACATAACACTTCGCAAATCATATTATATCTTACCATGAAACATAGAAATGAGATGCGACATCGCGTTTTAAAAAGTATTAGAACTCTATCGCTACGATACCTAGACATCTGCATACGCTATTTCCTAGCAAGGAAGTGTCGCATTTACATTCATTTGAATTGTAGACGAGGAATACATAACACTTCGCAAATCATATTATATCTTACCATGAAACATAGAAATGTGATACGATATCGCGTTTTAAGAATCTTAAGAACACTATTGCTACGATACGTAGACATCTGCAAACGCTATTTCCTAGCGAGGAAGTGTCGCATTCACATTCATTCGAAGTGTAGACGAGGAATACATAACACTTCGCAAATCATATTATATCTTACCATGAAACATAGAAATGAGATGCGACATCGCGTTTTAAGAAGCATTAGAAATCTATTGCTACGATACGTAGACATCTGCAAACGCTATTTCTTTGCAAGGAAGTGTCGCATTTACATTCATTTGAAGTGTAGATGAGGAATACATAACACTTCGCAAATCATATTATATCTTACCATGAAACATAGAAATGAGATGCGATATCGCGTTTTAATAAGCATTAGAACTCTACTGCTACGATAGGTAGACATCTGCAAACGCTATTTCCTTTCAAGGAAGTGTCGCATTTACATTCATTTGAAGTGTAGACGAGGAATACATCACACTTCGCAAATCATATTATATCTTACCATGAAACATTGAAATGAGATGCGATATTGTGTTTTGAGAAGCATTAGATCTCTATCGCTACGATACCTAGACATTTGCAAACGCTATTTCCTTGCAAGGAAGTTTCGCTTTTACATTCATATGAAGTGTAGACGAGGAATACATAACACTTCGCAAATCATATTATATCTTACCATGAAACATAGAAATGAGATG
Source organism: Xylocopa sonorina (assembly GCF_050948175.1). Classification (NCBI taxonomy): domain Eukaryota; kingdom Metazoa; phylum Arthropoda; class Insecta; order Hymenoptera; family Apidae; genus Xylocopa; species Xylocopa sonorina. The sequence continues at coordinate 76,791 of NW_027490665.1, read as the reverse complement.
CGATATCGCGTTTTAAGAAGAATTAGAACTCTATTGCTACGATACGTAGACATCTGCAGACGCTATTTCCTTGCAAGGAAGTGTCGCATTTACATTCACTTGAAGTGTAGGCGAGGAATACATAACACTTCGCAAATCATATTATATCTTACCATGAAACATAGAAATGAGATGCGATATCGCGTTTTAAGTAGCATTAGAACTCCATCGCTACGATACCTAGACATCTGCAGACGCTATTTCCTAGCAAGGAAGTGTCGCATTTACATTCATTTGAAGTGTAGACGAGGAATACATAACACTTCGCAAATCATATTATATCTTACCATGAAACATGGAAATGAAATGCGATATCGCATTTTAAGAAGCATTAGAACTCTATTGCTACGATACGTAGACATCTGCAAACGCTATTTCTTTGCAAGGAAGTGTCGCATTCACATTCATTTGAAGTGTAGACGAGGAATACATAACACTTCGCAAATCATATTATATCTTACCATGAAACATAGAAATGAGATGCGATATCGCGTTTTAAAAAGAATTAGAAATCTATTGCTACGATACGTAGACATCTTCAAACGCTATTTTCTAGCGAGGAAGTGTCGCATTCACATTCATTTGAAGTGTAGACGAGGAATACATAACACTTCGCAAATCATATTATATCTTACCATGAAACATTGAAATGAGATGCGATATTGTGTTTTGAGAAGCATTAGATCTCTATCGCTACGATACCTAGACATTTGCAAACGCTATTTCCTTGCAAGGAAGTGTCGCTTTTACATTCATATGAAGTGTAGACGAGGAATACATAACACTTCGCAAATCATATTATATCTTACCATGAAACATAGAAATGAGATGCGATATCGCGTTTTAAGAAGAATTAGAACTCTATTGCTACGATACGTAGACATCTGCAGACGCTATTTCCTTGCAAGGAAGTGTCGCATTTACATTCACTTGAAGTGTAGGCGAGGAATACATAACACTTCGCAAATCATATTATATCTTACCATGAAACATAGAAATGAGATGCGATATCGCGTTTTAAGTAGCATTAGAACTCCATCGCTACGATACCTAGACATCTGCAGACGCTATTTCCTAGCAAGGAAGTGTCGCATTTACATTCATTTGAAGTGTAGACGAGGAATACATAACACTTCGCAAATCATATTATATCTTACCATGAAACATGGAAATGAAATGCGATATCGCATTTTAAGAAGCATTAGAACTCTATTGCTACGATACGTAGACATCTGCAAGCGCTATTTCTTTGCAAGGAAGTGTCGCATTCACATTCATTTGAAGTGTAGACGAGGAATACATAACACTTCGCAAATCATATTATATCTTACCATGAAACATAGAAATGAGATGCGATATCGCGCTCTAAGAATCATAAAAACTCCATTGCTACGATACCTAGACATCTGCAGACGCTATTTCTTTGCAAGGAAGTGTCGGATTTACATTCATTTGAAGTGTAGGCGAGGAATACATGACACTTCGCCAATCAGATTATATCTTACCATGAAACATAGAAATGAGATGCGATATCGCGTTTTAAGAAGCATTAGAAATCTATTGCTACGATACGTAGACTTCTGAAAACGCTATTTCTTTGCAAGGAAGTGTCGCATTTACATTCATTTGAAGTGTAGACGAATAATACATAACACTTCGCAAATCATATTCTATCTTACCATGAAACATAGAAATGAGATGCGATATCGCGTTTTAAGAAGCATTAGAACCCTATGGCTACGATAGGTAGACATTTGCAAACGCTATTTCCTTGCAAGGAAGTGTCGCATTAACATTCATATGAAGTGTAGACGAGGAATACATAACACTTCGCAAATCATATTATATCTTACCATGAAACATGGAAGTGAGACGCGATATCGCGTTTTAAGAAGCATTAGAACTCTATTGCTACGATACGTAGACATCTGCAAACGCTATTTCTTTGCAAGGAAGTGTCGCATTTACATTCATTTGAAGTGTAGACGAGGAGTACATGACACTTCGCAAATCATATTATATCTTACCATGAAACATAGAAATGAGATGCGATATTGCGTTTTAAGAAGCATTAGACATCTATTGCTACGATACGTAGACATCTGCAAACGCTATTTCCTTGCAAGGAAGTGTCGTATTTACATTCATTTGAAGTGTAGACGAGGAATACATAGCACTTCGCAAATCATATTATATCTTACCATGAAACATAGAAATGAGATGCGATATCGCGTTTTAAAAAGCATTAGAAATCTCTTGCTACGATACGTAGACATCTTCAAACGCTATTTTCTAGCGAGGAAGTGTCGCATTCACATTCATTTGAAGTGTCACACGAGGAATACATAACACTTCGCAAATCATATTATATCTTATCATGAAACATAGAATTGAGATCGATATCGCGTTTTAAGGATCATAAGAACTCTTTTGCTACGATACGTAGACATCTGCAAACGCTATTTCCTTGCAAGGATGTGTCGCATTTACATTCATTTGATTCGTAGACCAGGAATGCATAACACTTCGCAATGAATATTATATCTTATCATGAAACATAGATATGAGATGCAATATCTCGTTTTAAGAAGCATTTGAACTCTATTGCTACGATACCTAGACATCTGCAGACGCTATTTCCTAGCAAGGAAGTGCCGCATTTACATTCATATGAAGTGTAGACGAGGAATACATAACACTTCGCAAATCATATTATATCTTACCATGAAACATAGAAATGAGATGCGTTATCGCTTTTTAATAAGCATTAGAACACTACTGCTACGATAGGTAGACATCTGCAAACGCTATTTCCTTGCAAGGAAGTGTCGCATTTACATTCATTTGAAGTGTAGACGAGGAATACATAACACTTCGCAAATTATATTATATCTTACCATGAAACATGGAAATGAAATGCGATATCGCATTTTAAGAAGCATTAGAACTCTATTGCTACGATACGTAGACATCTGCAAACGCTATTTCTTTGCAAGGAAGTGTCGCATTCACATTCATTTGAAGTGTAGACGAGGAATACATAACACTTCGCAAATCATATTATATCTTACCATGAAACATAGAAATGAGATGCGATATCGCGTTTTAAAAAGAATTAGAAATCTATTGCTACGATACGTAGACATCTTCAAACGCTATTTTCTAGCGAGGAAGTGTCGCATTCACATTCATTTGAAGTGTAGACGAGGAATACATAACACTTCGCAAATCATATTATATCTTACCATGAAACATTGAAATGAGATGCGATATTGTGTTTTGAGAAGCATTAGATCTCTATCGCTACGATACCTAGACATTTGCAAACGCTATTTCCTTGCAAGGAAGTGTCGCTTTTACATTCATATGAAGTGTAGACGAGGAATACATAACACTTCGCAAATCATATTATATCTTACCATGAAACATAGAAATGAGATGCGATATCGCGTTTTAAGAAGAATTAGAACTCTATTGCTACGATACGTAGACATCTGCAGACGCTATTTCCTTGCAAGGAAGTGTCGCATTTACATTCACTTGAAGTGTAGGCGAGGAATACATAACACTTCGCAAATCATATTATATCTTACCATGAAACATAGAAATGAGATGCGATATCGCGTTTTAAGTAGCATTAGAACTCCATCGCTACGATACCTAGACATCTGCAGACGCTATTTCCTAGCAAGGAAGTGTCGCATTTACATTCATTTGAAGTGTAGACGAGGAATACATAACACTTCGCAAATCATATTATATCTTACCATGAAACATGGAAATGAAATGCGATATCGCATTTTAAGAAGCATTAGAACTCTATTGCTACGATACGTAGACATCTGCAAGCGCTATTTCTTTGCAAGGAAGTGTCGCATTCACATTCATTTGAAGTGTAGACGAGGAATACATAACACTTCGCAAATCATATTATATCTTACCATGAAACATAGAAATGAGATGCGATATCGCGCTCTAAGAATCATAAAAACTCCATTGCTACGATACCTAGACATCTGCAGACGCTATTTCTTTGCAAGGAAGTGTCGGATTTACATTCATTTGAAGTGTAGGCGAGGAATACATGACACTTCGCCAATCAGATTATATCTTACCATGAAACATAGAAATGAGATGCGATATCGCGTTTTAAGAAGCATTAGAAATCTATTGCTACGATACGTAGACTTCTGAAAACGCTATTTCTTTGCAAGGAAGTGTCGCATTTACATTCATTTGAAGTGTAGACGAATAATACATAACACTTCGCAAATCATATTCTATCTTACCATGAAACATAGAAATGAGATGCGATATCGCGTTTTAAGAAGCATTAGAACCCTATGGCTACGATAGGTAGACATTTGCAAACGCTATTTCCTTGCAAGGAAGTGTCGCATTAACATTCATATGAAGTGTAGACGAGGAATACATAACACTTCGCAAATCATATTATATCTTACCATGAAACATGGAAGTGAGACGCGATATCGCGTTTTAAGAAGCATTAGAACTCTATTGCTACGATACGTAGACATCTGCAAACGCTATTTCTTTGCAAGGAAGTGTCGCATTTACATTCATTTGAAGTGTAGACGAGGAGTACATGACACTTCGCAAATCATATTATATCTTACCATGAAACATAGAAATGAGATGCGATATTGCGTTTTAAGAAGCATTAGACATCTATTGCTACGATACGTAGACATCTGCAAACGCTATTTCCTTGCAAGGAAGTGTCGTATTTACATTCATTTGAAGTGTAGACGAGGAATACATAGCACTTCGCAAATCATATTATATCTTACCATGAAACATAGAAATGAGATGCGATATCGCGTTTTAAAAAGCATTAGAAATCTCTTGCTACGATACGTAGACATCTTCAAACGCTATTTTCTAGCGAGGAAGTGTCGCATTCACATTCATTTGAAGTGTCACACGAGGAATACATAACACTTCGCAAATCATATTATATCTTATCATGAAACATAGAATTGAGATCGATATCGCGTTTTAAGGATCATAAGAACTCTTTTGCTACGATACGTAGACATCTGCAAACGCTATTTCCTTGCAAGGATGTGTCGCATTTACATTCATTTGATTCGTAGACCAGGAATGCATAACACTTCGCAATGAATATTATATCTTATCATGAAACATAGATATGAGATGCAATATCTCGTTTTAAGAAGCATTTGAACTCTATTGCTACGATACCTAGACATCTGCAGACGCTATTTCCTAGCAAGGAAGTGCCGCATTTACATTCATATGAAGTGTAGACGAGGAATACATAACACTTCGCAAATCATATTATATCTTACCATGAAACATAGAAATGAGATGCGTTATCGCTTTTTAATAAGCATTAGAACACTACTGCTACGATAGGTAGACATCTGCAAACGCTATTTCCTTGCAAGGAAGTGTCGCATTTACATTCATTTGAAGTGTAGACGAGGAATACATAACACTTCGCAAATTATATTATATCTTACCATGAAACATAGAAATGAGATGCGATATCGCGATTTATGAAGCATTAGAACTCTATCGCTACGATACCTAGACATCTGCAGACGCTATTTCCTTTCAAGGAAGTGTCGCATTTACATTCATTTGAAGTATAGACGAGGAGTACATAATACTTTGCAAATCATATTATATCTTACCATGAAACATAGGAATGAGATGCGATTTCGCGTTTTAACAATCATAAGAACTCTATTGCTACGATACTTAGGCATCTGCAAAAGCTATTTCCTTGCTAGGAAGTATCGCATTTACATTCATTTGAAGTGTAGACGTGGAATACACACACTTCGCAAATCATATTATATCTTACCATGAAACATAGAAATGAAATGCGATATCGCGTTTTAATAAGCATTAGAACTCTACTGCTACGATAGGTAGACGTCTGCAAACGCAATTTCCTTGCAAGGAAGTGTCGCATTTACATTCATTTGAAGTGTAGACGAGGAATACATCACACTTCGCAAATCATTTTATATCTTACCATGAAACATAGAAATGAGATGCGATATTGCGTTTTGAGAAGCACTAGAACCCTATCGCTACGATACCTAGACATCTGCAGATGCTATTTCCTTTCAAGGAAGTGTCGCATTTACATTCATTTGAAGTGTAGACGAGGAGTATATAACACTTCGCAAATCATATTATATCTTACCATGAAACATAGAAATGAGATGCGATATTGTGTTTTGAGAAACATTAGAACCCTATCGCTACGATACCTAGCCATCTGCAGACGCTATTTCATTTCAAGGAAGTGTCGCATTTACATTCATTTGAAGTGTAGACGAGGAGTACATAACACTTCGCAAATCATATTATATCTTACCATGAAACATAGAAATGAGGTGCGATATCGCGTTTTAAGAAGCATTAGAACTCTATCGCTACGATGTCTAGACATCTGCAGACGCTATTTCCTAGCAAGGAAGTTTCGCATTTACATTCATTTGAAGTGTAGACGAGGAATACATAACACTTCGCAAATCATATTATATCTTACCATGAAACATAGAAGTGAGATGCGATATCGCGTTTTGAGAATCATAAGAACTCTATTGCTACGATACGTAGACATCTGCAAACGCTATTTCCTTACAAGGATGTGTCGCATTTACATTCATTTGACGTGTAGACGAGGAATATATAACACTTCGCAAATCATATTATATCTTACCATGAAACATAGAAATGAGATGCTATATCGCGTTTTAAGAATCATAAGAACTCTATTGCTACGATACGTAGACATCTGCAAACGCTATTTCCTTGCAAGGAAGAGTCGCATTTACATTCATTTGAATCGTAGACGAGGAATGCATAACACTTCGCAATGAATATTATATCTTATCATGAAACATAGATATGAGATGCAATATCACGTTTTAAGAAGCATTTGAACTCTATTGCTACGATACCTAGACATCTGCAGACGCTATTTCCTAGCAAGGAAGTGCCGCATTTACATTCATATGAAGTGTAGACGAGGAATACATAACACTACGCAAATCATATTATATCTTACCATGAAACATAGAAATGAGATGCGATGTCGCGTTTTAAGAAGCATTAGAACCCTATGGCTACGATAGGTAGACATTTGCAAACGCTATTTCCTTGCAAGGAAGTGTCGCATTAACATTCATATGAAATGTAGACGAGGAATACATAACACGTCGCAAATCATATTATATCTTACCATGAAACATGGAAGTGAGACGCGATATCGCGTTTTAAGAAGCATTAGAACTCTATTGCTACGATACGCAGACATCTGCAAACGCTATTTCTTTGCAAGGAAGTGTCGCATTTACATTCATTTGAAGTGTAGACGAGGAATACATGACACTTCGCAAATCATATTATATCTTACCATGAAACATAGAAATGAGATGCGATATCGCGTTTTAAGAAGCATTAGAAATCTATTGCTACGATACGTAGACATCTGCAAACGCTATTTCCTTGCAAGAAAGTGTCGCATTTACATTCATTTGAAGTGTAGACGAGGAATACATAGCACTTCGCAAATCATATTATATCTTACCATGAAACATAGAAATGAGATGCGATATCGCGTTTTAAAAAGCATTAGAAATCTATTGCTACGATACGTAGACATCTTCAAACGCTATTTTCTAGCGAGGAAGTGTCGCATTCACATTCATTTGAAGTGTAGACGAGGAATACATAACACTTCGCAAATCATATTATATCTTACCATGAAACATGGAAGTGAGATGCGATATCGCGTTTTAAGAAGCATTAGAACTCTATTGCTACGATACGTATACATCTGCAAACGCTATTTCTTTGCAAGGAAGTGTCGCATTTACATTCATTTGAAGTGTAGACGAGGAATACATAGCACTTCGCAAATCATATTATATCTTACCATGAAACATAGAAATGAGATGCGATATCGCGTTTTAAAAAGCATTAGAAATCTATTGCTACGATACGTAGACATCTTCAAACGCTATTTTCTAGCCAGGAAGTGTCGCATTCACATTCATTTGAAGTGTAGACGAGGAATACATAACACTTCGCAAATCATATTATATCTTACCATGAAACATGGAAATGAGGTGCGATATCGCGTTTTAAGAAGCATTAGAACTCTATCGCTACGATACCTAGACATCTGCAGACGCTATTTCCTAGCAAGGAAGTGTCGCATTTACGTTCAATTGAAGTGTAGACGAGGAATACATAACACTTCGCAAATCATATTATATCTTACCATGAAACATAGAAATGAGATACGATATCGCGTTGTAAGAATCATAAGAACACTATTGCTACGATACGTAGACATCTGCAAACGCTATTTCCTACCAAGGAAGTGCCGCATTTACATTCATATGAAGTGTAGACGAGGAATACATAACACTTCGCAAATCATATTATATCTTACCATGAAACATAGAAATGAGGTGCGATATCGCGTTTTGAGAAGCATTAGAAACCTTTCGCTACGATACCTAGACATCTGCAGATGCTATTTCCTTTCAAGGAAGTGTCGCATTTACATTCATTTGAAGTGTAGACGAGGAATACATAACACCTCGCAAATCATATTATATCTTACCATGAAACATAGAAATGAGGTGCGATATCGCGTTTTAAGAAGTATTAGAACTCTATCGCTACGATACCTAGATATTTGCAGACGCTATTTCCTTGCAAGGAAGTGTCGCATTTACATTCATTTGAAGTGTAGACGAGGAATACATCACACTTCGCAATGAATATTATATCTTATCATGAAACATAGATATGAGATGCAATATCTCGTTTTAAGAAGCATTTGAACTCTATTGCTACGATACCTAGACATCTGCAGACGCTATTTCCTAGCAAGGAAGTGTCGCATTTACATTCATTTGAAGTGTAGACGAGGAATACATCACACTTCGCAATGAATATTATATCTTATCATGAAACATAGATATGAGATGCAATATCTCGTTTTAAGAAGCATTTGAACTCTATTGCTAGGATACCTAGACATCTGCAGACGCTATTTCCTAGCAAGGAAGTGCCGCATTTACATTCATATGAAGTGTAGACGAGGAATACATAACACTTCGCAAATCATATTATATCTTACCATGAAACATAGAAATGAGATGCGTTATCGCGTTTTAATAAGCATTAGAACACTACTCCTACGATAGGTAGACATCTGCAAACGCTATTTCCTTGCAAGGAAGTGTCGCATTTACATTCATTTGAAGTGTAGACGAGGAATACATAACACTTCGCAAATTATATTATATCTTACCATGAAACATAGAAATGAGATGCGATATCGCGATTTATGAAGCATTAGAACTCTATCGCTACGATACCTAGACATCTGCAGACGCTATTTCCTTTCAAGGAAGTGTCGCATTTACATTCATTTGAAGTATAGACGAGGAGTACATAATACTTTGCAAATCATATTATATCTTACCATGAAACATAGAAATGAGATGCGATTTCGCGTTTTAACAATCATAAGAACTCTATTGCTACGATACTTAGACATCTGCAAAAGCTATTTCCTTGCCAGGAAGTATCGCATTTACATTCATTTGAAGTGTAGACGTGGAATACACACACTTCGCAAATCATATTATATCTTACCATGAAACATAGAAATGAAATGCGATATCGCGTTTTAATAAGCATTAGAACTCTACTGCTACGATAGGTAGACGTCTGCAAACGCAATTTCCTTGCAAGGAAGTGTCGCATTTACATTCATTTGAAGTGTAGACGAGGAATACATCACACTTCGCAAATCATATTATATCTTACCATGAAACATAGAAATGAGATGCGATATTGCGTTTTGAGAAGCACTAGAACCCTATCGCTACGATACCTAGACATCTGCAGATGCTATTTCCTTTCAAGGAAGTGTCGCATTTACATTCATTTGAAGTGTAGACGAGGAGTATATAACACTTCGCAAATCATATTATATCTTACCATGAAACATAGAAATGAGATGCGATATTGTGTTTTGAGAAACATTAGAACACTATCGCTACGATACCTAGCCATCTGCAGACGCTATTTCATTTCAAGGAAGTGTCGCATTTACATTCATTTGAAGTGTAGACGAGGAGTACATAACACTTCGCAAATCATATTATATCTTACCATGAAACATAGAAATGAGGTGCGATATCGCGTTTTAAGAAGCATTAGAACTCTATCGCTACGATGTCTAGACATCTGCAGACGCTATTTCCTAGCAAGGAAGTGTCGCATTTACATTCATTTGAAGTGTAGACGAGGAATACATCACACTTCGCAATGAATATTATATCTTATCATGAAACATAGATATGAGATGCAATATCTCGTTTTAAGAAGCATTTGAACTCTATTGCTACGATACCTAGACATCTGCAGACGCTATTTCCTAGCAAGGAAGTGCCGCATTTACATTCATATGAAGTGTAGACGAGGAATACATAACACTTCGCAAATCATATTATATCTTACCATGAAACATAGAAATGAGATGCGTTATCGCGTTTTAATAAGCATTAGAACACTACTGCTACGATAGGTAGACATCTGCAAACGCTATTTCCTTGCAAGGAAGTGTCGCATTTACATTCATTTGAAGTGTAGACGAGGAATACATAACACTTCGCAAATTATATTATATCTTACCATGAAACATAGAAATGAGATGCGATATCGCGATTTATGAAGCATTAGAACTCTATCGCTACGATACCTAGACATCTGCAGACGCTATTTCCTTTCAAGGAAGTGTCGCATTTACATTCATTTGAAGTATAGACGAGGAGTACATAATACTTTGCAAATCATATTATATCTTACCATGAAACATAGAAATGAGATGCGATTTCGCGTTTTAACAATCATAAGAACTCTATTGCTACGATACTTAGACATCTGCAAAAGCTATTTCCTTGCCAGGAAGTATCGCATTTACATTCATTTGAAGTGTAGACGTGGAATACACACACTTCGCAAATCATATTATATCTTACCATGAAACATAGAAATGAAATGCGATATCGCGTTTTAATAAGCATTAGAACTCTACTGCTACGATAGGTAGACGTCTGCAAACGCAATTTCCTTGCAAGGAAGTGTCGCATTTACATTCATTTGAAGTGTAGACGAGGAATACATCACACTTCGCAAATCATATTATATCTTACCATGAAACATAGAAATGAGATGCGATATTGCGTTTTGAGAAGCACTAGAACCCTATCGCTACGATACCTAGACATCTGCAGATGCTATTTCCTTTCAAGGAAGTGTCGCATTTACATTCATTTGAAGTGTAGACGAGGAGTATATAACACTTCGCAAATCATATTATATCTTACCATGAAACATAGAAATGAGATGCGATATTGTGTTTTGAGAAACATTAGAACCCTATCGCTACGATACCTAGCCATCTGCAGACGCTATTTCATTTCAAGGAAGTGTCGCATTTACATTCATTTGAAGTGTAGACGAGGAGTACATAACACTTCGCAAATCATATTATATCTTACCATGAAACATAGAAATGAGGTGCGATATCGCGTTTTAAGAAGCATTAGAACTCTATCGCTACGATGTCTAGACATCTGCAGACGCTATTTCCTAGCAAGGAAGTTTCGCATTTACATTCATTTGAAGTGTAGACGAGGAATACATAACACTTCGCAAATCATATTATATCTTACCATGAAACATAGAAGTGAGATGCGATATCGCGTTTTGAGAATCATAAGAACTCTATTGCTACGATACGTAGACATCTGCAAACGCTATTTCCTTACAAGGATGTGTCGCATTTACATTCATTTGACGTGTAGACGAGGAATATATAACACTTCGCAAATCATATTATATCTTACCATGAAACATAGAAATGAGATGCTATATCGCGTTTTAAGAATCATAAGAACTCTATTGCTACGATACGTAGACATCTGCAAACGCTATTTCCTTGCAAGGAAGAGTCGCATTTACATTCATTTGAATCGTAGACGAGGAATGCATAACACTTCGCAATGAATATTATATCTTATCATGAAACATAGATATGAGATGCAATATCACGTTTTAAGAAGCATTTGAACTCTATTGCTACGATACCTAGACATCTGCAGACGCTATTTCCTAGCAAGGAAGTGCCGCATTTACATTCATATGAAGTGTAGACGAGGAATACATAACACTACGCAAATCATATTATATCTTACCATGAAACATAGAAATGAGATGCGATGTCGCGTTTTAAGAAGCATTAGAACCCTATGGCTACGATAGGTAGACATTTGCAAACGCTATTTCCTAGCAAGGAAGTGTCGCATTTACATTCATTTGAAGTGTAGACGAGGAATACATCACACTTCGCAATGAATATTATATCTTATCATGAAACATAGATATGAGATGCAATATCTCGTTTTAAGAAGCATTTGAACTCTATTGCTACGATACCTAGACATCTGCAGACGCTATTTTCTAGCGAGGAAGTGTCGCATTCACATTCATTTGAAGTGTAGACGAGGAATACATAACACTTCGCAAATCATATTATATCTTACCATGAAACATGGAAGTGAGATGCGATATCGCGTTTTAAGAAGCATTAGAACTCTATTGCTACGATACGTATACATCTGCAAACGCTATTTCTTTGCAAGGAAGTGTCGCATTTACATTCATTTGAAGTGTAGACGAGGAATACATAGCACTTCGCAAATCATATTATATCTTACCATGAAACATAGAAATGAGATGCGATATCGCGTTTTAAAAAGCATTAGAAATCTATTGCTACGATACGTAGACATCTTCAAACGCTATTTTCTAGCCAGGAAGTGTCGCATTCACATTCATTTGAAGTGTAGACGAGGAATACATAACACTTCGCAAATCATATTATATCTTACCATGAAACATGGAAATGAGGTGCGATATCGCGTTTTAAGAAGCATTAGAACTCTATCGCTACGATACCTAGACATCTGCAGACGCTATTTCCTAGCAAGGAAGTGTCGCATTTACGTTCAATTGAAGTGTAGACGAGGAATACATAACACTTCGCAAATCATATTATATCTTACCATGAAACATAGAAATGAGATACGATATCGCGTTGTAAGAATCATAAGAACACTATTGCTACGATACGTAGACATCTGCAAACGCTATTTCCTACCAAGGAAGTGCCGCATTTACATTCATATGAAGTGTAGACGAGGAATACATAACACTTCGCAAATCATATTATATCTTACCATGAAACATAGAAATGAGGTGCGATATCGCGTTTTGAGAAGCATTAGAAACCTTTCGCTACGATACCTAGACATCTGCAGATGCTATTTCCTTTCAAGGAAGTGTCGCATTTACATTCATTTGAAGTGTAGACGAGGAATACATAACACCTCGCAAATCATATTATATCTTACCATGAAACATAGAAATGAGGTGCGATATCGCGTTTTAAGAAGTATTAGAACTCTATCGCTACGATACCTAGATATTTGCAGACGCTATTTCCTTGCAAGGAAGTGTCGCATTTACATTCATTTGAAGTGTAGACGAGGAATACATCACACTTCGCAATGAATATTATATCTTATCATGAAACATAGATATGAGATGCAATATCTCGTTTTAAGAAGCATTTGAACTCTATTGCTACGATACCTAGACATCTGCAGACGCTATTTCCTAGCAAGGAAGTGTCGCATTTACATTCATTTGAAGTGTAGACGAGGAATACATCACACTTCGCAATGAATATTATATCTTATCATGAAACATAGATATGAGATGCAATATCTCGTTTTAAGAAGCATTTGAACTCTATTGCTACGATACCTAGACATCTGCAGACGCTATTTCCTAGCAAGGAAGTGCCGCATTTACATTCATATGAAGTGTAGACGAGGAATACATAACACTTCGCAAATCATATTATATCTTACCATGAAACATAGAAATGAGATGCGTTATCGCGTTTTAATAAGCATTAGAACACTACTGCTACGATAGGTAGACATCTGCAAACGCTATTTCCTTGCAAGGAAGTGTCGCATTTACATTCATTTGAAGTGTAGACGAGGAATACATAACACTTCGCAAATTATATTATATCTTACCATGAAACATAGAAATGAGATGCGATATCGCGATTTATGAAGCATTAGAACTCTATCGCTACGATACCTAGACATCTGCAGACGCTATTTCCTTTCAAGGAAGTGTCGCATTTACATTCATTTGAAGTATAGACGAGGAGTACATAATACTTTGCAAATCATATTATATCTTACCATGAAACATAGAAATGAGATGCGATTTCGCGTTTTAACAATCATAAGAACTCTATTGCTACGATACTTAGACATCTGCAAAAGCTATTTCCTTGCCAGGAAGTATCGCATTTACATTCATTTGAAGTGTAGACGTGGAATACACACACTTCGCAAATCATATTATATCTTACCATGAAACATAGAAATGAAATGCGATATCGCGTTTTAATAAGCATTAGAACTCTACTGCTACGATAGGTAGACGTCTGCAAACGCAATTTCCTTGCAAGGAAGTGTCGCATTTACATTCATTTGAAGTGTAGACGAGGAATACATCACACTTCGCAAATCATATTATATCTTACCATGAAACATAGAAATGAGATGCGATATTGCGTTTTGAGAAGCACTAGAACCCTATCGCTACGATACCTAGACATCTGCAGATGCTATTTCCTTTCAAGGAAGTGTCGCATTTACATTCATTTGAAGTGTAGACGAGGAGTATATAACACTTCGCAAATCATATTATATCTTACCATGAAACATAGAAATGAGATGCGATATTGTGTTTTGAGAAACATTAGAACACTATCGCTACGATACCTAGCCATCTGCAGACGCTATTTCATTTCAAGGAAGTGTCGCATTTACATTCATTTGAAGTGTAGACGAGGAGTACATAACACTTCGCAAATCATATTATATCTTACCATGAAACATAGAAATGAGGTGCGATATCGCGTTTTAAGAAGCATTAGAACTCTATCGCTACGATGTCTAGACATCTGCAGACGCTATTTCCTTGCAAGGAAGTGTCGCATTTACATTCATTTGAAGTGTAGACGAGGAATACATCACACTTCGCAATGAATATTATATCTTATCATGAAACATAGATATGAGATGCAATATCTCGTTTTAAGAAGCATTTGAACTCTATTGCTACGATACCTAGACATCTGCAGACGCTATTTCCTAGCAAGGAAGTGTCGCATTTACATTCATTTGAAGTGTAGACGAGGAATACATCACACTTCGCAATGAATATTATATCTTATCATGAAACATAGATATGAGATGCAATATCTCGTTTTAAGAAGCAT
Source organism: Xylocopa sonorina (assembly GCF_050948175.1). Lineage (NCBI taxonomy): Eukaryota > Metazoa > Arthropoda > Insecta > Hymenoptera > Apidae > Xylocopa > Xylocopa sonorina. The sequence continues at coordinate 61,286 of NW_027490665.1, read as the reverse complement.
TTGAACTCTATTGCTACGATACCTAGACATCTGCAGACGCTATTTCCTAGCAAGGAAGTGCCGCATTTACATTCATATGAAGTGTAGACGAGGAATACATAACACTTCGCAAATCATATTATATCTTACCATGAAACATAGAAATGAGATGCGTTATCGCGTTTTAATAAGCATTAGAACACTACTGCTACGATAGGTAGACATCTGCAAACGCTATTTCCTTGCAAGGAAGTGTCGCATTTACATTCATTTGAAGTGTAGACGAGGAATACATAACACTTCGCAAATTATATTATATCTTACCATGAAACATAGAAATGAGATGCGATATCGCGATTTATGAAGCATTAGAACTCTATCGCTACGATACCTAGACATCTGCAGACGCTATTTCCTTTCAAGGAAGTGTCGCATTTACATTCATTTGAAGTATAGACGAGGAGTACATAATACTTTGCAAATCATATTATATCTTACCATGAAACATAGAAATGAGATGCGATTTCGCGTTTTAACAATCATAAGAACTCTATTGCTACGATACTTAGACATCTGCAAAAGCTATTTCCTTGCCAGGAAGTATCGCATTTACATTCATTTGAAGTGTAGACGTGGAATACACACACTTCGCAAATCATATTATATCTTACCATGAAACATAGAAATGAAATGCGATATCGCGTTTTAATAAGCATTAGAACTCTACTGCTACGATAGGTAGACGTCTGCAAACGCAATTTCCTTGCAAGGAAGTGTCGCATTTACATTCATTTGAAGTGTAGACGAGGAATACATCACACTTCGCAAATCATATTATATCTTACCATGAAACATAGAAATGAGATGCGATATTGCGTTTTGAGAAGCACTAGAACCCTATCGCTACGATACCTAGACATCTGCAGATGCTATTTCCTTTCAAGGAAGTGTCGCATTTACATTCATTTGAAGTGTAGACGAGGAGTATATAACACTTCGCAAATCATATTATATCTTACCATGAAACATAGAAATGAGATGCGATATTGTGTTTTGAGAAACATTAGAACACTATCGCTACGATACCTAGCCATCTGCAGACGCTATTTCATTTCAAGGAAGTGTCGCATTTACATTCATTTGAAGTGTAGACGAGGAGTACATAACACTTCGCAAATCATATTATATCTTACCATGAAACATAGAAATGAGGTGCGATATCGCGTTTTAAGAAGCATTAGAACTCTATCGCTACGATGTCTAGACATCTGCAGACGCTATTTCCTAGCAAGGAAGTGTCGCATTTACATTCATTTGAAGTGTAGACGAGGAATACATCACACTTCGCAATGAATATTATATCTTATCATGAAACATAGATATGAGATGCAATATCTCGTTTTAAGAAGCATTTGAACTCTATTGCTACGATACCTAGACATCTGCAGACGCTATTTCCTAGCAAGGAAGTGCCGCATTTACATTCATATGAAGTGTAGACGAGGAATACATAACACTTCGCAAATCATATTATATCTTACCATGAAACATAGAAATGAGATGCGTTATCGCGTTTTAATAAGCATTAGAACACTACTGCTACGATAGGTAGACATCTGCAAACGCTATTTCCTTGCAAGGAAGTGTCGCATTTACATTCATTTGAAGTGTAGACGAGGAATACATAACACTTCGCAAATTATATTATATCTTACCATGAAACATAGAAATGAGATGCGATATCGCGATTTATGAAGCATTAGAACTCTATCGCTACGATACCTAGACATCTGCAGACGCTATTTCCTTTCAAGGAAGTGTCGCATTTACATTCATTTGAAGTATAGACGAGGAGTACATAATACTTTGCAAATCATATTATATCTTACCATGAAACATAGAAATGAGATGCGATTTCGCGTTTTAACAATCATAAGAACTCTATTGCTACGATACTTAGACATCTGCAAAAGCTATTTCCTTGCCAGGAAGTATCGCATTTACATTCATTTGAAGTGTAGACGTGGAATACACACACTTCGCAAATCATATTATATCTTACCATGAAACATAGAAATGAAATGCGATATCGCGTTTTAATAAGCATTAGAACTCTACTGCTACGATAGGTAGACGTCTGCAAACGCAATTTCCTTGCAAGGAAGTGTCGCATTTACATTCATTTGAAGTGTAGACGAGGAATACATCACACTTCGCAAATCATATTATATCTTACCATGAAACATAGAAATGAGATGCGATATTGCGTTTTGAGAAGCACTAGAACCCTATCGCTACGATACCTAGACATCTGCAGATGCTATTTCCTTTCAAGGAAGTGTCGCATTTACATTCATTTGAAGTGTAGACGAGGAGTATATAACACTTCGCAAATCATATTATATCTTACCATGAAACATAGAAATGAGATGCGATATTGTGTTTTGAGAAACATTAGAACACTATCGCTACGATACCTAGCCATCTGCAGACGCTATTTCATTTCAAGGAAGTGTCGCATTTACATTCATTTGAAGTGTAGACGAGGAGTACATAACACTTCGCAAATCATATTATATCTTACCATGAAACATAGAAATGAGGTGCGATATCGCGTTTTAAGAAGCATTAGAACTCTATCGCTACGATGTCTAGACATCTGCAGACGCTATTTCCTAGCAAGGAAGTGTCGCATTTACATTCATTTGAAGTGTAGACGAGGAATACATCACACTTCGCAATGAATATTATATCTTATCATGAAACATAGATATGAGATGCAATATCTCGTTTTAAGAAGCATTTGAACTCTATTGCTACGATACCTAGACATCTGCAGACGCTATTTCCTAGCAAGGAAGTGCCGCATTTACATTCATATGAAGTGTAGACGAGGAATACATAACACTTCGCAAATCATATTATATCTTACCATGAAACATAGAAATGAGATGCGTTATCGCGTTTTAATAAGCATTAGAACACTACTGCTACGATAGGTAGACATCTGCAAACGCTATTTCCTTGCAAGGAAGTGTCGCATTTACATTCATTTGAAGTGTAGACGAGGAATACATAACACTTCGCAAATTATATTATATCTTACCATGAAACATAGAAATGAGATGCGATATCGCGATTTATGAAGCATTAGAACTCTATCGCTACGATACCTAGACATCTGCAGACGCTATTTCCTTTCAAGGAAGTGTCGCATTTACATTCATTTGAAGTATAGACGAGGAGTACATAATACTTTGCAAATCATATTATATCTTACCATGAAACATAGAAATGAGATGCGATTTCGCGTTTTAACAATCATAAGAACTCTATTGCTACGATACTTAGACATCTGCAAAAGCTATTTCCTTGCCAGGAAGTATCGCATTTACATTCATTTGAAGTGTAGACGTGGAATACACACACTTCGCAAATCATATTATATCTTACCATGAAACATAGAAATGAAATGCGATATCGCGTTTTAATAAGCATTAGAACTCTACTGCTACGATAGGTAGACGTCTGCAAACGCAATTTCCTTGCAAGGAAGTGTCGCATTTACATTCATTTGAAGTGTAGACGAGGAATACATCACACTTCGCAAATCATATTATATCTTACCATGAAACATAGAAATGAGATGCGATATTGCGTTTTGAGAAGCACTAGAACCCTATCGCTACGATACCTAGACATCTGCAGATGCTATTTCCTTTCAAGGAAGTGTCGCATTTACATTCATTTGAAGTGTAGACGAGGAGTATATAACACTTCGCAAATCATATTATATCTTACCATGAAACATAGAAATGAGATGCGATATTGTGTTTTGAGAAACATTAGAACCCTATCACTACGATACCTAGCCATCTGCAGACGCTATTTCATTTCAAGGAAGTGTCGCATTTACATTCATTTGAAGTGTAGACGAGGAGTACATAACACTTCGCAAATCATATTATATCTTACCATGAAACATAGAAATGAGGTGCGATATCGCGTTTTAAGAAGCATTAGAACTCTATCGCTACGATGTCTAGACATCTGCAGACGCTATTTCCTAGCAAGGAAGTTTCGCATTTACATTCATTTGAAGTGTAGACGAGGAATACATAACACTTCGCAAATCATATTATATCTTACCATGAAACATAGAAGTGAGATGCGATATCGCGTTTTGAGAATCATAAGAACTCTATTGCTACGATACGTAGACATCTGCAAACGCTATTTCCTTACAAGGATGTGTCGCATTTACATTCATTTGACGTGTAGACGAGGAATATATAACACTTCGCAAATCATATTATATCTTACCATGAAACATAGAAATGAGATGCTATATCGCGTTTTAAGAATCATAAGAACTCTATTGCTACGATACGTAGACATCTGCAAACGCTATTTCCTTGCAAGGAAGAGTCGCATTTACATTCATTTGAATCGTAGACGAGGAATGCATAACACTTCGCAATGAATATTATATCTTATCATGAAACATAGATATGAGATGCAATATCACGTTTTAAGAAGCATTTGAACTCTATTGCTACGATACCTAGACATCTGCAGACGCTATTTCCTAGCAAGGAAGTGCCGCATTTACATTCATATGAAGTGTAGACGAGGAATACATAACACTACGCAAATCATATTATATCTTACCATGAAACATAGAAATGAGATGCGATGTCGCGTTTTAAGAAGCATTAGAACGCTATGGCTACGATAGGTAGACATTTGCAAACGCTATTTCCTTGCAAGGAAGTGTCGCATTAACATTCATATGAAATGTAGACGAGGAATACATAACACGTCGCAAATCATATTATATCTTACCATGAAACATGGAAGTGAGACGCGATATCGCGTTTTAAGAAGCATTAGAACTCTATTGCTACGATACGCAGACATCTGCAAACGCTATTTCTTTGCAAGGAAGTGTCGCATTTACATTCATTTGAAGTGTAGACGAGGAATACATGACACTTCGCAAAGCATATTATATCTTACCATGAAACATAGAAATGAGATGCGATATCGCGTTTTAAGAAGCATTAGAAATCTATTGCTACGATACGTAGACATCTGCAAACGCTATTTCCTTGCAAGAAAGTGTCGCATTTACATTCATTTGAAGTGTAGACGAGGAATACATAGCACTTCGCAAATCATATTATATCTTACCATGAAACATAGAAATGAGATGCGATATCGCGTTTTAAAAAGCATTAGAAATCTATTGCTACGATACGTAGACATCTTCAAACGCTATTTTCTAGCGAGGAAGTGTCGCACTCACATTCATTTGAAGTGTAGACGAGGAATACATAACACTTCGCAAATCATATTATATCTTACCATGAAACATGGAAGTGAGATGCGATATCGCGTTTTAAGAAGCATTAGAACTCTATTGCTACGATACGTATACATCTGCAAACGCTATTTCTTTGCAAGGAAGTGTCGCATTTACATTCATTTGAAGTGTAGACGAGGAATACATAGCACTTCGCAAATCATATTATATCTTACCATGAAACATAGAAATGAGATGCGATATCGCGTTTTAAAAAGCATTAGAAATCTATTGCTACGATACGTAGACATCTTCAAACGCTATTTTCTAGCCAGGAAGTGTCGCATTCACATTCATTTGAAGTGTAGACGAGGAATACATAACACTTCGCAAATCATATTATATCTTACCATGAAACATGGAAATGAGGTGCGATATCGCGTTTTAAGAAGCATTAGAACTCTATCGCTACGATACCTAGACATCTGCAGACGCTATTTCCTAGCAAGGAAGTGTCGCATTTACGTTCAATTGAAGTGTAGACGAGGAATACATAACACTTCGCAAATCATATTATATCTTACCATGAAACATAGAAATGAGATACGATATCGCGTTGTAAGAATCATAAGAACACTATTGCTACGATACGTAGACATCTGCAAACGCTATTTCCTACCAAGGAAGTGCCGCATTTACATTCATATGAATTGTAGACGAGGAATACATAACACTTCGCAAATCATATTATATCTTACCATGAAACATAGAAATGAGGTGCGATATCGCGTTTTAAGAAGCATTAGAACCCTATTGCTACGATAGGTAGACATCTGCAAACGCTATATCCTTGCTAGGAAGTGTCGCATTTACATTCATTTGAAGTGTAGACAAGGAATACATAACACTTCGCAAATCATATTATATCTTATCATGAAACATAGAATTGAGATCGATATCGCGTTTTAAGAATCATAAGAACTCTTTTGCTACGATACGTAGACATCTGCAAACGCTATTTCCTTGCAAGGATGTGTCGCATTTACATTCATTTGATTCGTAGACCAGGAATGCATAACACTTCGCAATGAATTTATATCTTATCATGAAACATAGATATGAGATGCAATATCTCGTTTTAAGAAGCATTTGAACTCTATTGCTACGATACCTAGATATCTGCAGACGCTATTTCCTAGCAAGGAAGTGCCGCATTTACATTCATATGAAGTGTAGACGAGGAATACATAACACTTCGCAAATCATATTATATCTTACCATGAAACATAGAAATGAGATGCGCTATCGCGTTTTAAGAAGCATTTGAAATCTATTGCTACGATACGTAGACATCTGCAAACGCTATTGCTTTGCAAGGAAGTGTCGCATTTACATTCATTTGAAGTGTAGACGTGGAATACACACACTTCGCAAATCATATTATATCTTACCATGAAACATAGAAATGAAATGCGATATCGCGTTTTAATAAGCATTAGAACACTACTGCTACGATAGGTAGACATCTGCAAACGCTATTTCCTTGCAAGGAAGTGTCGCATTTACATTCATTTGAAGTGTAGACGAGGTATACATCACACTTCGCAAATCATATTATACCTTACCATTAAACATAGAAATGAGATGCGATATTGCGTTTTGAGAAGCATTAGATCCCTATCGCTACGATACCTAGACATCTGCAGATGCTATTTCCTTTCAAGGAAGTGTCGCATTTACATTCATTTGAAGTGTAGACGAGGAGTACATAACACTTCGCAAATCATATTATATCTTACCATGAAACATAGAAATGAGATGCGATATTGTGTTTTGAGAAACATTTGAACCCTATCGCTACGATACCTAGCCATCTGCAGACGCTATTTCATTTCAAGGAAGTGTCGCATTTACATTCATTTGAAGTGTAGACGAGGAGTACATAACACTTCGCAAATCATATTATATCTTAACATGAAACATAGAAGTGAGATGCGATATCGCGTTTTGAGAATCATAAGAACTCTATTGCTACGATACGTAGACATCTGCAAACGCTATTTCCTTGCAAGGATGTGTCGCATTTACATTCATTTGAAGTGTAGACGAGGAATATATAACACTTCGCAAATCATATTATATCTTACCATGAAACATAGAAATGAGATGCTATATCGCGTTTTAAGAATCATAAGAACTCTATTGCTACGATACGTAGACATCTACAAACGCTATTTCCTTGCAAGGAAGAGTCGCATTTACATTCATTTGAATCGTAGACGAGGAATGCATAACACTTCACAATGAATATTATACCTTATCATGAAACATAGATATGAGATGCAATATCTCGTTTTAAGAAGCACTTGAACTCTATTGCTACGATACCTAGACATCAGTAAACGCTACTTCCTAGCATGGAAGTGTCGCATTTACATTCATATGAAGTGTAGACGAGGAATACATAACACTATGCAAATCATATTATATCTTACCATGAAACACAGAAATGTGACGCGATATCGCGTTTTAAGAAGCATTTGAAATCTATTGCTACGATACGTAGACATCTGCAAACGCTATTTCTTTGCAAGGAAGTGTCGCATTTACATTCATTTGAAGTGTAGACGTGGAATACACACACTTCGCAAATCATATTATATCTTACCATGAAACATAGAAATGAGATGCGATATCGCGTTTTAATAAGCATTAGAACTCTACTGCTACGATACCTAGACATCTGCAGACGCTATTTCCTAGCAAGGAAGTGTCGCATTTACATTCATTTGAAGTGTAGACGTGGAATACACACACTTCGCAAATCATATTATATCTTACCATGAAACATAGAAATGAAATGCGATATCGCATTTTAATAAGCTTTAGAACACTACTGCTACGATAGGTAGACATCTGCAAACGCTATTTCCTTGCAAGGATGTGTCGCATTTACATTCATTTGAAGTGTAGACGAGGAATATATAACACTTCGCAAATCATATTATATCTCACCATGAAAGATAGAAATGAGGTGCGATATCGCGTTTTAAGAAGCATTAGAACTCTATCGCTACGATACCTAGATATCTGCAGACGCTATTTCCTAGCAAGGAAGTGTCGCATTTACATTCATTTGAAGTGTAGACGAGGAATACATAACACTTCGCAAATTATATAATATCTTACCATGAAACATAGAAATGAGATGCGATATCGCGTTTTAAGAAGCATTAGAACTCTGTTGCTACGATAGCTAGACATCTGCAGACGCTATTTCCTAGCAAGGAAGTGTCGCATTTACATTCACTTGAAGTGTAGACGAGGAATACATAACACTTCGCAAATCATATTATATCTTACCATGAAACATAGAAATGAGATGCCATATCGCGTTTTAAGAATCACAAGAACTCTATTGCTACGATACGTAGACATCTGCAAACGCTATTTCCTTGCAAGAAAGTGTCGCATTTACATTCATTTGAACCGTATACGAGGAATGCATAACACTTCGCAATGAATATTATATCTTATCATGAAACGTAGATATGAGATGCTATATCTCGTTTTAAGAAGCACTTGAACTCTATTGCTACGATACCTAGACATCTGCAGACTCTATTTCCTAGCAAGGAAGTGTCGCATTTACATTCATTTGAAGTGTAGACGAGGAATATATGACACTTCGCAAATCATATTATATCTTACCATGAAACATAGAAATGAGATGCGATATCGCGTTTTAAGAAGCATTAGAAATCTATTGCTACGATACGCAGACATCTGCAAACGCTATTTCTTTCCAAGGAGGTGTCGCATTTACATTCATTTGAAGTGTAGACGAGGAATACATAACACTTCGCAAATCATATTATATCTTACCATGAAACATAGAAATGAGATGCGATTTCGCGTTTTAAGAATCATAAGAACTCTATTGTTACGATACGTAGACATCTGCAAACGCTATTTCCTTGCAAGGAAGTGTCGCATTTACATTCATTTGAAGTGTAGACGAGGAATACATAACACTTCGCAAATCATATTATATCTTACCATGAAACATAGAAATGAGATGCGCTATCGCGTTTTAAGAAGCATTTGAAATCTATTGCTACGATACGTAGACATCTGCAAACGCTATTTCTTTGCAAGGAAGTGTCGCATTTACATTCATTTGAAGTGAAGACGTGGAATACACACACTTCGCAAATCATATTATATCTTACCATGAAACATAGAAATGAGATGCGTTATCGCCTTTTAATAAGCATTAGAACACTACTGCTACGATAGGTAGACATCTGCAAACGCTATTTCCTTGCAAGGAAGTGTCGCATTTACATTCATTTGAAGTGTAGACGAGGAATACATCACACTTCGCAAATCATATTATATCTTACCATGAAACATAGAAATGAGATGCGATATCGCGTTTTAAGAAGCATTAGAACTCTATCGCTACGATACCTAGACATCTGCAGACGCTATTTCCTTTCAAGGAAGTGTAACATTTACATTCATTTGAAGTGTAGACGAGGAGTACATAACACTTCGCAAATCATATTATATCTTACCATGAAACATAGAAATGAGATGCGATATCGCGTTTTAAGAATCATAAGAACTCTATAGCTGCGATACGCAGAAATCTGCAAACGCTATTTCCTTGCAAGGAAGTGTTGCATTTACATTCATTTGAAGTGTAGACGAGGAATACATAACACTTCGCAAATCATATTATATCTCACCATGAAACATAGAAATGAGGTGCGATATCGCGTTTTAAGAAGCATTAGAACTCTATCGCTACGATACCTAGATATCTGCAGACGCTATTTCCTAGCAAGGAAGTGTCGCATTTACATTCATTTGAAGTGTAGACGAGGAATACATAACACTTCGCAAATTATATAATATCTTACCATGAAACATAGAAATGAGATGCGATATCGCGTTTTAAGAATCACAAGAACTCTATTGCTACGATACGTAGACATCTGCAAACGCTATTCCCTTGCAAGAAAGTGTCGCATTTACATTCATTTGAATCGTATACGAGGAATGCATAACACTTCGCAATGAATATTATATCTTATCATGAAACGTAGATATGAGGTGCTATATGTCGTTTTAAGCAGCATTAGAACTCTATTGCTGCGATACCTAGAAATCTGCAAACGCTATTTCCTTGCAAGGAAGTGACGCATTTACATTCATTTGAAGTGTAGACGAGGAATACATAACACATCGCAAATCATATTATATCTTACCATGAACCATAGAAATGAGATGCGATATCGCGTTTTAAGAATCTTAAGAACTCTATTGCTACGAAACGCAGACATCTGCAAACGCTATTTCCTATCGCGGAAGTGTCACATTCACATTCATTTGAAGTGTAGACGAGGAATACATAACACTTCGCAAATCATATTATATCTTACCATGAAACATAGAAATGAGATGCCATATCGCGTTTTAAGAATCACAAGAACTCTATTGCTACGATACGTAGACATCTGCAAACGCTATTTCCTTGCAAGAAAGTGTCGCATTTACATTCATTTGAATCGTATACGAGGAATGCATAACACTTCGCAATGAATATTATATCTTATCATGAAACGTTGATATGAGATGCTATATCTCGTTTTAAGAAGCACTTGAACTCTATTGCTACGATACCTAGACATCTGCAGACGCTATTTCCTAGCAAGGAAGTGTCGCATTTACATTCATTTGAAGTGTAGACAAGGAATATATGACACTTCGCAAATCATATTATATCTTACCATGAAACATAGAAATGAGATGCGATATCGCGTCTTAAGAAGCATTAGAAATCTATTGCTACGATACGCAGACGTCTGCAAACGCTATTTCTTTCAAAGGAGGCGTCGCATTTACATTCATTTGAAGTGTAGACGAGGAATTCATAACACTTCGCAAATCATATTATATCTTACCATGAAACATAGAAATGAGATGCGATATCGCGTTTTAATAAGCATTAGAACTCTACTGCTACGATACCTAGACATCTGCAGACGCTATTTCCTAGCAAGGAAGTGTCGCATTTACATTCATTTGAAGTGTAGACGTGGAATACACACACTTCGCAAATCATATTATATCTTACCATGAAACATAGAAATGAAATGCGATATCGCATTTTAATAAGCTTTAGAACACTACTGCTACGATAGGTAGACATCTGCAAACGCTATTTCCTTGCAAGGAAGTGTCGCATTTACATTCATTTGAAGTGTAGACGAGGAATATATAACACTTCGCAAATCATATTATATCTCACCATGAAACATAGAAATGAGGTGCGATATCGCGTTTTAAGAAGCATTAGAACTCTATCGCTACGATACCTAGATATCTGCAGACGCTATTTCCTAGCAAGGAAGTGTCGCATTTACATTCATTTGACGTGTAGACGAGGAATACATAACACTTCGCAAATTATATAATATCTTACCATGAAACATAGAAATGAGATGCGATATCGCGTTTTAAGAATCTTAAGAACTCTATTGCTACGAAACGCAGACATCTGCAAACGCTATTTCCTATCGCGGAAGTGTCACATTCACATTCATTTGAAGTGTAGACGAGGAATACATAACACTTCGCAAATCATATTATATCTTACCATGAAACATAGAAATGAGATGCCATATCGCGTTTTAAGAATCACAAGAACTCTATTGCTACGATACGTAGACATCTGCAAACGCTATTTCCTTGCAAGAAAGTGTCGCATTTACATTCATTTGAATCGTATACGAGGAATGCATAACACTTCGCAATGAATATTATATCTTATCATGAAACGTTGATATGAGATGCTATATCTCGTTTTAAGAAGCACTTGAACTCTATTGCTACGATACCTAGACATCTGCAGACGCTATTTCCTAGCAAGGAAGTGTCGCATTTACATTCATTTGAAGTGTAGACAAGGAATATATGACACTTCGCAAATCATATTATATCTTACCATGAAACATAGAAATGAGATGCGATATCGCGTTTTAAGAAGCATTAGAAATCTATTGCTACGATACGCAGACATCTGCAAACGCTATTTCTTTCCAAGGAGGCGTCGCATTTACATTCATTTGAAGTGTAGACGAGGAATTCATAACACTTCGCAAATCATATTATATCTTACCATGAAACATAGAAATGAGATGCGATTTCGCGTTGTAAGTATCATAAGAACTCTATTGTTACGATACGTAGACATCTGCAAACGCTATTTCCTTGCAAGGAAGTGTCGCATTTACATTCATTTGAAGTGTAGACGAGGAATACATAGCACTTCGCAAATCATATTATATCTTACCATGAAACATAGAAATGAGATGCGATATCGCGTTTTAAAAAGAATTAGAAATCTATTGCTACGATACGTAGACATCTTCAAACGCTATTTTCTAGCGAGGAAGTGTCGCATTCACATTCATTTGAAGTGTAGACGAGGAATACATAACACTTCGCAAATCATATTATATCATACCATGAAACATGGAAATGAGATGCGATATCGCGTTTTAAGAAGCATTAGAACACTATTGCTACGATACGTAGACATCTGCAAACGCTATTTCCTACCAAGGAAGTGTTGCATTTACATTCCTATGAAGTGTAGACGAGGAATACATAACACTTCGCAAATCATATTCTATCTTACCATGAAACATAGAAATGAGATGCGATATCGCGTTTTAAGAAGCATTAGAACCCTATTGCTACGATAGGTAGACATTTACAAACGCTATTTCCTTGCAAGGAAGTGTCGCATTAACATTCATATGGAGTGTAGACGAGGAATACATAACAATTCGCAAATCATATTATATCTTACCATGAAACATAGAAATGAGATGCGATATCGCGTTTTAAGATTCATAAGAACTCTATTGCTACAATACGCAGAAATCTGCAAACGCTATTTCCTTGCAAGGAAGTGTCGCATTTACATTCATTTGAAATGTAAACGAGGAATACATAACACTTCGCAAATCATATTATATCTTACCATGAAACATAGAAATGAGATGCGATATCGCGTTTTAAGAAGCATTAGAAATCTATTGCTACGATACGTAGACATCTGCAAACGCTATTTCCTTGCAAGGAAGTGTCGCATTTACATTCATTTGAAGTGTAGACGAGGAATACATAACACTTCGCAAATCATATTATATCTTACCATGAAACATAGAAATGAGATGCGCTATCGCGTTTTAAGAAGCATTTGAAATCTATCGCTACGATACGTAGACATCTGCAAACGCTATTTCCTACCAAGGAAGTGTTGCATTTACATTCCTATGAAGTGTAGACGAGGAATACATAACACTTCGCAAATCATATTATATCTTACCATGAAACATAAAAATGAGATGCGATATCGCGTTTCAAGAAGCATTAGAACTCTATCGCTACGATACCTAGATATCTGCAGACGCTATTTCCTTTCAAGGAAGTGTCGCATTTACATTCATTTGAAGTGTAGACGAGGAGTACATAACACTTCGCAAATCATATTATATCTTACCATGAAACATAGAAATGAGATGCGATTTCGCGTTTTAAGAATCATAAGAACTCTATTGCTACGATACTTAGACATCTGCAAACGCTCTTTCCTTGCAAGGAAGTGTCGCATTAACATTCATATGAAGTGTAGACGAGGAATACATAACACTTCGCAAGTCATATTATATCTTACCATGAAACATGGAAATGAGATGCGATATCGCGTTGTAAGAATCATAAGAACACTATTGCTACGATACGTAGACATCTGCAAACGCTATTTCCTACCAAGGAAGTGTCGCATTTACATTCATATGAAGTGTAGACGAGGAATACATAACACTTCGCAAATCATATTATATCTTACCATGAAACATAGAAATGAGGTGCGATATCGCGTTTTAAGAAGCATTAGAACCCTATTGCTACGATAGGTAGACATCTGCAAACGCTATTTCTTTGCAAGGAAGTGTCGCATTTACATTCTTTTGAAGTGTAGACGTGGAATATACACACTTCGCAAATCATATTATATCTTACCATGAAACATAGAAATGAGATGCGTTATCGCGTTTTAATAAGCATTAGAACACTACTGCTGCGATAGGTAGACATCTGCAAACGCTATTTCCTTGCAAGGAAGTGTCGCATTTACATTCATTTGAAGTGTAGACGAGGAATACATCACACTTCACAAATCATATTATATCTTACCATGAAACATAGAAATGAGATGCGATATCGCGTTTTAAGAAGCATTAGAACTCTATCGCTACGATACCTAGACATCTGCAGACGCCATTTCCTTTCAAGGAAGTGTAACATTTACATTCATTTGAAGTGTAGACGAGGAGTACATAACACTTCGCAAATCATATTATATCTTACCATGAAACATGGAAATGAGATGCGATATCGCGTTTTAAGAATCATAAGAACACTATAGCTACGATACGCAGAAATCTGCAAACGCTATTTCCTTGCAAGGATGTGTCGCATTTACATTCATTTGAAGTGTAGACGAGGAATATATAACACTTCGCAAATCATATTATATCTTACCATGAAACATAGAAATGAGATGCGATATCGCGTTTCAAGAAGCATTAGAAATCTATTGCTACGATACGTAGACATCTGCAAACGCTATTTCCTAGCGAGGAAGTGTCGCATTCACATTCATTTGAAGTGTAGACGAGGAATACATAGTACTTCGCAAATTATATTATATCTTACCATGAAACATAGAAATGAGATGCTATATCGCGTTTTAAGAATCATAAGAACTCTATTGCTACGATACGTAGACATCTGCAAACGCTATTTCCTAGCAAGGAAGTGCCGCATTTACATTCATATGAAGTGTAGACGAGGAATACATAACACTACGCAAATCATACTATATCTTACCATGAAACATAGAAATGTGATGCGATATCGCGTTTTAAGAAGCATTTGAAATCTATTGCTACGATACGTAGACATCTGCAAACGCTATTTCTTTGCAAGGAAGTGTCGCATTTACATTCATTTGAAATGTAGACGTGGAATACACACACTTCGCAAATCATATTATATCTTACCATGAAACATAGAAATGAAATGCGATATCGCGTTTTAAGTATCATAAGAGCTCTATTGCTACGATACTTAGACATCTGCAAACGCTCTTTCCTTGCAAGGAAGTGTCGCATTAACATTCATATGAAGTGTAGACGAGGAATACATAACACTTCGCAAGTCATATTATATCTTACCATGAAACATGGAAATGAGATGCTATATCGCGTTTTAAGAATCATAAGAACTCTATTGCTACGATACGTAGACATCTGCAAACGCTATTTCCTAGCAAGGAAGTGCCGCATTTACATTCATTTGAAGTGTAGACGAGGAATACATAACACTACGCAAATCATATTATATCTTACCATGAAACATAGAAATGTGATGCGATATCGCGTTTTAAGAAGCATTTGAAATCCAATGCTACGATAGGTAGACATCTGCAAACGCTATTTCCTTGCAAGGAAGTGTCGCATTTACATTCATTTGAAGTGTAGACGAGGAGTACATAACACTTCGCAAATCATATTATATCTTACCATGAAACATAGAAATGAGATGCGATATTGTGTTTTGAGAAACATTAGAACTCTATCGCTGCGACACCTAGCCATCTGCAGACGCTATTTCATTTCAAGGAAGTGTCGCATTTACATTCATTTGAAGTGTAGACGAGGAATACATAACACTACGCAAATCATATTATATCTTACCATGAAACATAGAAATGTGATGCGATTTCGCGTTTTAAGAATCATAAGAACTCTATTGCTACGATACTTAGACATCTGCAAACGCTCTTTCCTTGCAAGGAAGTGTCGCATTAACATTCATATGAAGTGTAGACGAGGAATACATAACACTTCGCAAGTCATATTATATCTTACCATGAAACATGGAAATGAGATGCGATATCGCGTTTTAAGAAGCATTAGAACTCTATCGCTACGATACCTAGACATCTGCAGACGCTATTTCCTTTCAAGGAAGTGTAACATTTACATTCATTTGAAGTGTAGACGAGGAGTACATAACACTTCGCAAATCATATTATATCTTACCATGAAACATGGAATTGAGTTGCGATATCGCGTTTTAAGAAGCATTAGAACACTATTGCTAAGATACGTAGACATCTGCAAACGATATTTCCTTGCTTGGAAGTGTCGCATTCACATTCATTTGAAGTGTAGACGAGGAATACATAGTACTTCGCAAATTATATTATATCTTACCATGAAACATAGAAATGAGATGCTATATCGCGTTTTTAGAATCATAAGTACTCTATTGCTACGATAAGTAGACATCTGCAAACGCTATTTCCTTGCTAGGAAGTGTCGCATTTACATTCATTTGAAGTGTAGACGAAGAATACATAACACTTCGCAAATCATATTATATCTTACCATGAAACATAGAAATGAGGTGCGATATCGCGTTTTAAGAAGCATTAGAACTCTGTTGCTACGATAGCTAGACATCTGCAGACGCTATTTCCTAGCAAGGAAGTGTCGCATTTACATTCATTTGAAGTGTAGACGAGGAATACATGACACCTCGCAAATCATATAATATCTTACCATGAAACATAGAAATGAGATGCGATATCGCGTTTTAAGCAGCATTAGAACTCTATTGCTGCGATACCTAGAAATCTGCAAACTCTATTTCCTTGCAAGGAAGTGACGCATTTACATTCATTTGAAGTGTAGACGAGGAGTACATAACACATCGCAAATCATATTATATCTTACCATGAAACATAGAAATGAAATGCGATATCGCGTTTTAATAAGCATTAGAACTCTACTGCTACGATAGGTAGACATCTGCAAACGCTATTTCCTTGCAAGGAAGTGTCGCATTTACATTCATTTGAAGTGTAGACGAGGAGTACATAACACTTCGCAAATCATATTATATCTTACCATGAAACATAGAAATGAGATGCGTTATCGCCTTTTAATAAGCATTAGAACACTACTGCTACGATAGGTAGACATCTGCAAACGCTATTTCCTTGCAAGGAAGTGTCGCATTTACATTCATTTGAAGTGTAGACGAGGAATACATCACACTTCGCAAATCATATTATATCTTACCATGAAACATAGAAATGAGATGCGATATCGCGTTTTAAGAAGCATTAGAACTCTATCGCTACGATACCTAGACATCTGCAGACGCTATTTCCTTTCAAGGAAGTGTAACATTTACATTCATTTGAAGTGTAGACGAGGAGTACATAACACTTCGCAAATCATATTATATCTTACCATGAAACATAGAAATGAGATGCGATATCGCGTTTTAAGAATCATAAGAACTCTATAGCTGCGATACGCAGAAATCTGCAAACGCTATTTCCTTGCAAGGTAGTGTTGCATTTACATTCATTTGAAGTGTAGACGAGGAATACATAACACTTCGCAAATCATATTATATCTCACCATGAAACATAGAAATGAGGTGCGATATCGCGTTTTAAGAAGCATTAGAACTCTATCGCTACGATACCTAGATATCTGCAGACGCTATTTCCTAGCAAGGAAGTGTCGCATTTACATTCATTTGAAGTGTAGACGAGGAATACATAACACTTCGCAAATTATATAATATCTTACCATGAAACATAGAAATGAGATGCGATATCGCGTTTTAAGAATCACAAGAACTCTATTGCTACGATACGTAGACATCTGCAAACGCTATTCCCTTGCAAGAAAGTGTCGCATTTACATTCATTTGAATCGTATACGAGGAATGCATAACACTTCGCAATGAATATTATATCTTATCATGAAACGTAGATATGAGATGCTATATGTCGTTTTAAGCAGCATTAGAACTCTATTGCTGCGATACCTAGAAATCTGCAAACGCTATTTCCTTGCAAGGAAGTGACGCATTTACATTCATTTGAAGTGTAGACGAGGAATACATAACACATCGCAAATCATATTATATCTTACCATGAACCATAGAAATGAGATGCGATATCGCGTTTTAAGAATCTTAAGAACTCTATTGCTACGAAACGCAGACATCTGCAAACGCTATTTCCTATCGCGGAAGTGTCACATTCACATTCATTTGAAGTGTAGACGAGGAATACATAACACTTCGCAAATCATATTATATCTTACCATGAAACATAGAAATGAGATGCCATATCGCGTTTTAAGAATCACAAGAACTCTATTGCTACGATACGTAGACATCTGCAAACGCTATTTCCTTGCAAGAAAGTGTCGCATTTACATTCATTTGAATCGTATACGAGGAATGCATAACACTTCGCAATGAATATTATATCTTATCATGAAACGTTGATATGAGATGCTATATCTCGTTTTAAGAAGCACTTGAACTCTATTGCTACGATACCTGGACATCTGCAGACGCTATTTCCTAGCAAGGAAGTGTCGCATTTACATTCATTTGAAGTGTAGACAAGGAATATATGACACTTCGCAAATCATATTATATCTTACCATGAAACATAGAAATGAGATGCGATATCGCGTTTTAAGAAGCATTAGAAATCTATTGCTACGATACGCAGACATCTGCAAACGCTATTTCTTTCCAAGGAGGCGTCGCATTTACATTCATTTGAAGTGTAGACGAGGAATTCATAACACTTCGCAAATCATATTATATCTTACCATGAAACATAGAAATGAGATGCGATTTCGCGTTGTAAGTATCATAAGAACTCTATTGTTACGATACGTAGACATCTGCAAACGCTATTTCCTTGCAAGGAAGTGTCGCATTTACATTCATTTGAAGTGTAGACGAGGAATACATAACACTACGCAAATCATATTATATCATACCATGAAACATGGAAATGAGATGCGATATCGCGTTTTAAGAAGCATTAGAACACTATTGCTACGATACGTAGACATCTGCAAACGCTATTTCCTACCAAGGAAGTGTTGCATTTACATTCCTATGAAGTGTAGACGAGGAATACATAACACTTCGCAAATCATATTCTATCTTACCATGAAACATAGAAATGAGATGCGATATCGCGTTTTAAGAAGCATTAGAACCCTATTGCTACGATAGGTAGACATTTACAAACGCTATTTCCTTGCAAGGAAGTGTTGCATTAACATTCATATGGAGTGTAGACGAGGAATACATAACAATTCGCAAATCATATTATATCTTACCATGAAACATAGAAATGAGATGCGATATCGCGTTTTAAGATTCATAAGAACTCTATTGCTACAATACGCAGAAATCTGCAAACGCTATTTCCTTGCAAGGAAGTGTCGCATTTACATTCATTTGAAATGTAAACGAGGAATACATAACACTTCGCAAATCATATTATATCTTAGCATGAAACATAGAAATGAGATGCGATATCGCGTTTTAAGAAGCATTAGAAATCTATTGCTACGATACGTAGACATCTGCAAACGCTATTTCCTTGCAAGGAAGTGTCGCATTTACATTCATTTGAAGTGTAGACGAGGAATACATAACACTTCGCAAATCATATTATATCTTACCATGAAACATAGAAATGAGATGCGCTATCGCGTTTTAAGAAGCATTTGAAATCTATCGCTACGATACGTAGACATCTGCAAACGCTATTTCTTTGCAAGAAAGTGTCGCATTTACATTCATTTGAAGTGTAGACGTGGAATACACACACTTCGCAAATCATATTATATCTTACCATGAAACATAGAAATGAGATGCGTTATCGCGTTTTAATAAGCATTAGAACACTACTGCTACGATAGGTAGACATCTGCAAACGCTATTTCCTTGCAAGGAAGTGTCGCATTTACATTCATTTGAAGTGTAGACGAGGAGTACATCACACTTCGCTAATCATATTATATCTTACCATGAAACATAAAAATGAGATGCGATAATGCGTTTCAAGAAGCATTAGAACTCTATCGCTACGATACCTAGATATCTGCAGACGCTATTTCCTTTCAAGGAAGTGTCGCATTTACATTCATTTGAAGTGTAGACGAGGAGTACATAACACTTCGCAAATCATATTATATCTTACCATGAAACATAGAAATGAGATGCGATTTCGCGTTTTAAGAATCATAAGAACTCTATTGCTACGATACTTAGACATCTGCAAACGCTCTTTCCTTGCAAGGAAGTGTCGCATTAACATTCATATGAAGTGTAGACGAGGAATACATAACACTTCGCAAGTCATATTATATCTTACCATGAAACATGGAAATGAGATGCGATATCGCGTTGTAAGAATCATAAGAACACTATTGCTACGATACGTAGACATCTGCAAACGCTATTTCCTACCAAGGAAGTGTCGCATTTACATTCATATGAAGTGTAGACGAGGAATACATAACACTTCGCAAATCATATTATATCTTACCATGAAACATAGAAATGAGGTGCGATATCGCGTTTTAAGAAGCATTAGAACCCTATTGCTACGATAGGTAGACATCTGCAAACGCTATTTCTTTGCAAGGAAGTGTCGCATTTACATTCTTTTGAAGTGTAGACGTGGAATACACACACTTCGCAAATCATATTATATCTTACCATGAAACATAGAAATGAGATGCGTTATCGCGTTTTAATAAGCATTAGAACACTACTGCTGCGATAGGTAGACATCTGCAAACGCTATTTCCTTGCAAGGAAGTGTCGCATTTACATTCATTTGAAGTGTAGACGAGGAATACATCACTCTTCACAAATCATATTATATCTTACCATGAAACATAGAAATGAGATGCGATATCGCGTTTTAAGAAGCATTAGAACTCTATCGCTACGATACCTAGACATCTGCAGACGCCATTTCCTTTCAAGGAAGTGTAACATTTACATTCATTTGAAGTGTAGACGAGGAGTACATAACACTTCGCAAATCATATTATATCTTACCATGAAACATGGAAATGAGATGCGATATCGCGTTTTAAGAATCATAAGAACACTATAGCTACGATACGCAGAAATCTGCAAACGCTATTTCCTTGCAAGGATGTGTCGCATTTACATTCATTTGAAGTGTAGACGAGGAATATATAACACTTCGCAAATCATATTATATCTTACCATGAAACATAGAAATGAGATGCGATATCGCGTTTCAAGAAGCATTAGAAATCTATTGCTACGATACGTAGACATCTGCAAACGCTATTTCCTAGCGAGGAAGTGTCGCATTCACATTCATTTGAAGTGTAGACGAGGAATACATAGTACTTCGCAAATTATATTATATCTTACCATGAAACATAGAAATGAGATGCTATATCGCGTTTTAAGAATCATAAGAACTCTATTGCTACGATACGTAGACATCTGCAAACGCTATTTCCTAGCAAGGAAGTGCCGCATTTACATTCATATGAAGTGTAGACGAGGAATACATAACACTACGCAAATCGTACTATATCTTACCATGAAACATAGAAATGTGATGCGATATCGCGTTTTAAGAAGCATTTGAAATCTATTGCTACGATACGTAGACATCTGCAAACGCTATTTCTTTGCAAGGAAGTGTCGCATTTACATTCATTTGAAATGTAGACGTGGAATACACACACTTCGCAAATCATATTATATCTTACCATGAAACATAGAAATGAAATGCGATATCGCGTATTAAGTATCATAAGAGCTCTATTGCTACGATACTTAGACATCTGCAAACGCTCTTTCCTTGCAAGGAAGTGTCGCATTAACATTCATATGAAGTATACACGAGGAGTACATAACACTTCGCAAATCATATTATATCTTACCATGAAACATGGAAATGAGTTGCGATATCGCGTTTTAAGGAGCATTAGAACACTATTGCTAAGATACGTAGACATCTGCAAACGATATTTCCTTGCTTGGAAGTGTCGCATTTACATTCATTTGAAGTGTAGACGAAGAATACATAACACTTCGCAAATCATATTATATCTTACCATGAAACATGGAAATGAGATGCGATATCGCGTTTTAAGAAGCATTAGAACACTATTTGTAAGATACGTAGACATCTGCAAACGCTATTTCCTTGCTAGGAAGTGTCGCATTTACATTCATTTGAAGTGTAGACGAAGAATACATAACACTTCGCAAATCATATTATATCTTACCATGAAACATAGAAATGAGATGCGATATCGCGTTTTAAGAATCATAAGAACTCTATAGCTGCGATACGCAGAAATCTGCAAACGCTATTTCCTTGCAAGGAAGTGTCGCATTTACATTCATTTGAAGTGTAGACGAGGAATACATAACACTTCGCAAATCATATTATATCTTACCATGAAACATAGAAATGAGGTGCGATATCGCGTTTTAAGAAGCATTAGAACTCTGTTGCTACGATAGCTAGACATCTGCAGACGCTATTTCCTAGCAAGGAAGTGTCGCATTTACATTCATTTGAAGTGTAGACGAGGAATACATGACACCTCGCAAATCATATAATATCTTACCATGAAACATAGAAATGAGATGCCATATCGCGTTTTAAGCAGCATTAGAACTCTATTGCTGCGATACTTAGAAATCTGCAAACGCTATTTCCTTGCAAGGAAGTGACGCATTTACATTCATTTGAAGTGTAGACGAGGAATACATAACACATCGCAAATCATATTATATCTTACCATGAAACATAGAAATGAAATGCGATATCGCGTTTTAATAAGCATTAGAACTCTACTGCTACGATAGGTAGACATCAGCAAACGCTATTTCCTTGCAAGGAAGTGTCGCATTTACATTCATTTGAAGTGTAGACGAGGAGTACATAACACTTCGCAAATCATATTATATCTTACCATGAAACATAGAAATGAGATGCGATATTGTGTTTTGAGAAACATTAGAACTCTATCGCTGCGACACCTAGCCATCTGCAAACGCTATTTCTTTGCAAGGAAGTGTCGCATTTACATTCATTTGAAGTGTAGACGTGGAATACACACACTTCGCAAATCATATTATATCTTACCATGAAACATAGAAATGAAATGCGATATCGCGTTTTAATAAGCATTAGAACTCTACTGCTACGATAGGTAGACATCTACAAACGCTATTTCCTTGCAAGGAAGTGTCGCATTTACATTCATTTGAAGTGTAGACGAGGAATACATCACACTTCGCAAATCATCTTATATCTTACCATGAAACATAGAAATGAGATGCGATATTGCGTTTTGAGAAGCATTAGAACCCTATCGCTACGATACCTAGACATCTGCAGACGCTATTTCCTTTCAAGGAAGTGTCGCATTTACATTCATTTGAAGTGTAGACGAGGAGTACATAACACTTCGCAAATCATATTATATCTTACCATGAAACATGGAAATGAGTTGCGATATCGCGTTTTAAGAAGCATTAGAACACTATTGCTAAGATACGTAGACATCTGCAAACGATATTTCCTTGCTTGGAAGTGTCGCATTTACATTCATTTGAAGTGTAGACGAAGAATACATAACTCTTCGCAAATCATATTATATCTTACCATGAAACATAGAAATGAGATGCGATATCGCGTTTTAAGAATCATAAGAACTCTATAGCTGCGAAACGCAGTAATCTGCAAACGCTATTTCCTTGCAAGGAAGTGTCGCAATTTACATTCATTTGAAGTGTAGACGAGGAATACATAACACTTCGCAAATCATATTATATCTTACCATGAAACATAGAAATGAGATGCGATATCGCGTTTTAAGAATCATAAGAACTCTATAGCTACGATACACAGAAATCTGCAAACGCTCTTTCCTTGCAAGGAAGTGTCGCATTAACATTCATATGAAGTGTATACGAAGAATACATAACACTTCGCAAATCATATTATATCTTACCATGAAACATAGAAATGAGGTGCGATATCGCGTTTTAAGAAGCATTAGAACTCTGTTGCTACGATAGCTAGACATCTGCAGACACTATTTCCTAGCAAGGAAGTGTCGCATTTACATTCATTTGAAGTGTAGACGAGGAATACATGACACCTCGCAAATCATATAATATCTTACCATGAAACATAGAAATGAGATGCGATATCGCGTTTTAAGCAGCATTAGAACTCTATTGCTGTGATACCTAGAAATCTGCAAACGCTATTTCCTTGCAAGGAAGTGACGCATTTACATTCATTTGAAGTGTAGACGAGGAATACATAACACATCGCAAATCATATTATATCTTACCATGAAACATAGAAATGAAATGCGATATCGCGTTTTAATAAGCATTAGAACTCTACTGCTACGATAGGTAGACATCTGCAAACGCTATTTCCTTGCAAGGAAGTGTCGCATTTACATTCATTTGAAGTGTAGACGAGGAGTACATAACACTTCGCAAATCATATTATATCTTACCATGAAACATAGAAATGAGATGCGATATTGTGTTTTGAGAAACATTAGAACTCTATCGCTGCGACACCTAGCCATCTGCAGACGCTATTTCATTTCAAGGAAGTGTCGCATTTACATTCATTTGAAGTGTAGACGAGGAATACATAGCACTACGCAAATCATATTATATCTTACCATGAAACATAGAAATGTGATGCGATATCGCGTTTTAAGAAACATTTGAAATCTATTGCTACGATACGTAGACATCTGCAAACGCTATTTCTTTGCAAGGAAGTGTCGCATTTACATTCATTTGAAGTGTAGACGTGGAATACACACACTTCGCAAATCATATTATATCTTACCATGAAACATAGAAATGAAATGCGATATAGCGTTTTAATAAGCATTAGAACTCTACTGCTACGATAGGTAGACATCTACAAACGCTATTTCCTTGCAAGGAAGTGTCGCATTTACATTCATTTGAAGTGTAGACGAGGAATACATCACACTTCGCAAATCATATTATATCTTACCATGAAACATAGAAATGAGATGCGATATTGCGTTTTGAGAAGCATTAGAACCCTATCGCTACGATACCTAGACATCTGCAGACTCTATTTCCTTTCAAGGAAGTGTCGCATTTACATTCATTTGAAGTGTAGACGAGGAGTACATAACACTTCGCAAATCATATTATATCTTACCATGAAACATGGAAATGAGTTGCGATATCGCGTTTTAAGAAGCATTAGAACACTATTGCTAAGATACGTAGACATCTGCAAACGATATTTCCTTGCTTGGAAGTGTCGCATTTACATTCATTTGAAGTGTAGACGAAGAATACATAACTCTTCGCAAATCATATTATATCTTACCATGAAACATAGAAATGAGATGCGATATCGCGTTTTAAGAATCATAAGAACTCTATAGCTGCGAAACGCAGTAATCTGCAAACGCTATTTCCTTGCAAGGAAGTGTCGCATTTACATTCATTTGAAGTGTTGACGAGGAATACATGACACTTCGCAAATCATATTATATCTTACCATGAAACATAGAAATGAGACGCGATATCGCGTTTTAAGAATCATAGGAACTCTATTGTTACGATACGTAGACATCTGCAAACGCTATTTCCTTGCAAGGAAGTGTCGCATTTACGTTCATTTGAATCGCAGACGAGGAATGCATAACACTTCGCAATGAATATTATATCTTACCATGAAACATAGAAATGAGATGCGATATCGCGTTTTAAGAAGCATAAGAACTCTACTGCTACGATAGGCAGACATCTGCAAACGCTATTTCCTTGCAAGGAAGTGTTGCATTTACATTCATTTGAAGTGTAGACGAGGAATACATCACACTTCGCAAATCATATTATATCCTACCATGAAACATAGAAATGAGATGCGATATTGCGTTTTGAGAAGCATTAGAACTCTATCGCTACGATACCTAGACATCTGCAGACGCTATTTCCTTTCAAGGGAGTGTCGCATTTACATTCATTTGAAGTGTAGACGAGGAGCACATAACACTACGCAAATCATATTATATCTTACCATGAAACATAGAAATGAGATGCGATATCGCGTTTTAAGAATCATAAGAACTCTATTGCTACGATGCGTAGACATCTGCAAACGCACTTTCCTTGCAAGGTAGTGTCGCATTAACGTTCATATGAAGTGTAGACAAAGAATACATAACACTTCGCAAATCATATTATACCTTACCATGAAACATAGAAATGAGATGCGATATCGCGTTTTAAGAATCATAAGAACTCTATTGCTACGATACGTAGACATCTGCAGACGCTATTTCCTTGCAAGGAAGTGTCGCATTTACATTCATTTGAAGTGTAGACGAGGAATACATAACACTTCGCAAATCATATTATATCTTACCATGAAACATAGAAATGAGAAGCGATATCGCGTTCTAAGAAGCATTAGAAATCTATAGCTACGATACGTAGACATCTGCAAACGCTATTTCCTTGCAATGAAGTGTCGCATTTACATTCATTTGAAGTTTAGACGAGGAATACATAACACTTCGCAAATCATATTATATCTTACCATGAAACATAGAAATGAGATGCGATTACACGTCTTAAGAAGCATTAGAACACTATTGCTACGATACCTAGACATCTGCAGACGCTATTTCCTAGCAAGGAAGTCTCGCATTTACATTCATTTGAAGTGTAGACGAGGAATACATGACACTTCGCAAATCATATTATATCTTACCATGAAACATAGAAATGAGATGCGATATCGCGTTTTAGGAAGCATTAGAACTCTTTTGCTACGATACCTAGACATCTGCAGACGCTATTTCCTGCCAAGGAAGTGTCGCATTTACATTCATTTGAAGTGTAGACGAGGAATACATAAGACTTCGCAAATCATATTATATCTTACCACGAAACATAGAAATGAGATGCGATATCGCGTTTTAAGAAGCATTAGAACACTATTGCTACGATACCTAGACATCTGCAGACGCTATTTCCTAGCAAGGAAGTGTCGCATTTACATTCATTTGAAGTGTAGACGAGGAATACATGACACTTCGCAAATCATATTATATCTTACCATGAAACATAGAAATGAGATGCGATATCGCGTTTTAAGATGCATTAGAATTCTATTGCTACGATAGGTAGACAACTGCAAACGCTATTTCCTTGCAAGGAAGTGTCGCATTTACGTTCATTTGAAGTGTAGACGAGAAATACATAACACTTCGCAAATCATATTATATCTTACCATGAAACATAGAAATGAGATGCGATATCGCGTTTTAAGAAACATTAGAACTCTATTGCTACGATACCTAGACATCTGCAGACGCAATTTCCTACTAAGGAAGTGTCGCATTTACATTCATTTGAAGTGTGGACGAGGAATACATAAGACTTCGCAAATCATATTATATCTTACCATGAAACATAGAAATGAGATGCGATATCGCGTTTTAAGAATCATAAGAACTCTATTGCTACGATACCTAGACATCTGCAGACGCTATTTCCTAGCAAGGAAGTATCGCATTTACATTCATTTGAAG
This sequence comes from Xylocopa sonorina, assembly GCF_050948175.1. Taxonomy (NCBI): domain Eukaryota; kingdom Metazoa; phylum Arthropoda; class Insecta; order Hymenoptera; family Apidae; genus Xylocopa; species Xylocopa sonorina. The sequence goes on along the minus strand of NW_027490665.1, from coordinate 33,380 downwards.
TGTAGACGAGGAATACATGACGCTTCGCAAATCATATTATATCTTTCCATGAAACATAGAAATGAGGTGCGATATCGCGTTTTAAGAAGCATTAGAACTCTACTGCTCCGATACGTAGACATCTGCAAACGCTATTTCCTTGCAAGGAAGTGTCGCATTTACATTCATTTGAATCGTAGACGAGGAATGCATAACACTTCGCAATGAATATTATATCTTATCATGAAACATAGATATGAGATGCAATATCTCGTTTGAAGAAGCATTTGAAATCTATTGCTTCGATACGTAGACATCTGCAAACGCTATTTCCTTGCAAGGAAGTATCGCATTTACTTTCATTTGAATCGTAGACGAGGAATGCATAACACTACGCAATGAATATTATATCTTATCATGAAACATAGAAATGAGATGCGATATCGCGTTTTAAGAAGCATTAGAAATCTATTGCTACGATACGTTGACATCTGCAAACGCTATTTCTTTGCAAAGGAAGTTTCGCATTTACATTCATTTGAAGTGTAGACGAGGAATACATAACACTTCGCAGATCATGTTATATCTTACCATGAAACATAGAAATGAGATACGATATCGCGTTTTAAGAAGCATTAGAACTCTATTGCTACGATACCTAGACATCTGCAGACGCTATTTCCTAGCAAGGAAGTGTCGCATTAACATTCATTTGAAGTGTAGACGAGGAATACATAACACTTCGCAAATCATGTTATATCTTACCATGAAACATAGAAATGAGATGCGATATCGCGTTTAGGAAGCATTAGAACTCTTTTGCTACTATACCTAGACATCTGCAGACGCAATTTCCTACCAAGGAAGTGTCGCATTTACATTCATTTGATGTGTAGACGAGGAATACATAAGACTTCGCAAATCATATTATATCTTACCATGAAACATAGAAATGAGATGCCATATCGCGTTTTAAGAATCATAAGAACTCTATTGCTACGATACCTAGACATCTGCAGACGCTATTTCCTAGCATGGAAGTATCGCATTTACATTCATTTGAAGCGTAGACGAGGAATACATGACGCTTCGCAAATCATATTATATCTTACCATGAAACATAGAAATGAGGTGCGATATCGCGTTTTAAGAAGCATTAGAACTCTACTGCTCCGATACGTAGACATCTGCAAACGCTATTTCCTAGCAAGGAAGTGTCGCATTTACATTCATTTGAAGTGTTGACGAGGAATACATGACACTTCGCAAATCATATTATATCTTACCATGAAACATAGAAATGAGACGCGATAACGCGTTTTAAGAATCATAGGAACTCTATTGTTACGATACGTAGACATCTGCAAACGGTATTTCCTTGCAAGGAAGTGTCGCATTTACGTTCATTTGAATCGCAGACGAGGAATGCATAACACTTCGCAATGAATATTATATCTTACCATGAAACATAGAAATGAGATGCGATATCGCGTTTTAAGAAGCATAAGAACTCTACTGCTACGATAGGCAGACATCTGCAAACGCTATTTCCTTGCAAGGAAGTGTTGCATTTACATTCATTTGAAGTGTAGACGAGGAATACATCACACTTCGCAGATCATATTATATCCTACCATGAAACATAGAAATGAGATGCGATATTGCGTTTTGAGAAGCATTAGAACTCTATCGCTACGATACCTAGACATCTGCAGACGCTATTTCCTTTCAAGGGAGTGTCGCATTTACATTCATTTGAAGTGTAGACGAGGAGCACATAACACTACGCAAATCATATTATATCTTACCATGAAACATAGAAATGAGATGCGATATCGCGTTTTAAGAATCATAAGAACTCTATTGCTACGATACGTAGACATCTGCAAACGCACTTTCCTTGCAAGGTAGTGTCGCATTAACGTTCAAATGAAGTGTAGACAAAGAATACATAACACTTCGCAAATCATATTATACCTTACCATGAAACATAGAAATGAGATGCGATATCGCGTTTTAAGAATCATAAGAACTCTATTGCTACGATACGTAGACATCTGCAGACGCTATTTCCTTGCAAGGAAGTGTCGCATTTACATTCATTTGAAGTGTAGACGAGGAATACATAACACTTCGCAAATCATATTATATCTTACCATGAAACATAGAAATGAGAAGCGATATCGCGTTCTAAGAAGCATTAGAAATCTATAGCTACGATCCGTAGACATCTGCAAACGCTATTTCCTTGCAATGAAGTGTCGCATTTACATTCATTTGAAGTTTAGACGAGGAATACATAACACTTCGCAAATCATATTATATCTTACCATGAAACATAGAAATGAGATGCGATATCGCGTTTTAAGAATCATAAGAACTCTATTGCTACGATACGTAGACATCTGCAAACGCACTTTCCTTGCAAGGTAGTGTCGCATTAACGTTCATATGAAGTGTAGACAAAGAATACATAACACTTCGCAAATCATATTATACCTTACCATGAAACATAGAAATGAGATGCGATATCGCGTTTTAAGAATCATAAGAACTCTATTGCTACGATACGTAGACATCTGCAGACGCTATTTCCTTGCAAGGAAGTGTCGCATTTACATTCATTTGAAGTGTAGACGAGGAATACATAACACTTCGCAAATCATATTATATCTTACCATCAAACATAGAAATGAGAAGCGATATCGCGTTCTAAGAAGCATTAGAAATCTATAGCTACGATACGTAGACATCTGCAAACGCTATTTCCTTGCAATGAAGTGTCGCATTTACATTCATTTGAAGTTTAGACGAGGAATACATAACACTTCGCAAATCATATTATATCTTACCATGAAACATAGAAATGAGATGCGATTACACGTCCTAAGAAGCATTAGAACACTATTGCTACGATACCTAGACATCTGCAGACGCTATTTCCTAGCAAGGAAGTCTCGCATTTACATTCATTTGAAGTGTAGACGAGGAATACATGACACTTCGCAAATCATATTATATCTTACCATGAAACATAGAAATGAGATGCGATATCGCGTTTTAAGAAGCATTAGAACTCTTTTGCTACGATACCTAGACATCTGCAGACGCTATTTCCTGCCAAGGAAGTGTCGCATTTACATTCATTTGAAGTGTAGACGAGGAATACATAAGACTTCGCAAATCATATTATATCTTACCACGAAACATAGAAATGAGATGCGATATCGCGTTTTAAGAAGCATTAGAACACTATTGCTACGATACCTAGACATCTGCAGACGCAATTTCCTACTAAGGAAGTGTCGCATTTACATTCATTTGATGTGTGGACGAGGAATACATAAGACTTCGCAAATCATATTATATCTTACCATGAAACATAGAAATGAGATGCGATATCGCGTTTTAAGAATCATAAGAACTCTATTGCTACGATACCTAGACATCTGCAGACGCTATTTCCTAGCAAGGAAGTATCGCATTTACATTCATTTGAAGTGTAGACGAGGAATACATGACGCTTCGCAAATCATATTATATCTTACCATGAAACATAGAAATGAGGTGCGATATCGCGTTTTAAGAAGCATTAGAACTCTACTGCTCCGATACGTAGACATCTGCAAACGCTATTTCCTTGCAAGGAAGTGTCGCATTTACATTCATTTGAATCGTAGACGAGGAATGCATAACACTTCGCAATGAATATTATATCTTATCATGAAACATAGATATGAGATGCAATATCTCGTTTGAAGAAGCATTTGAAATCTATTGCTTCGATACGTAGACATCTGCAAACGCTATTTCCTTGCAAGGAAGTATCGCATTTACTTTCATTTGAATCGTAGACGAGGAATGCATAACACTTCGCAATGAATATTATATCTTATCATGAAACATAGAAATGAGATGCGATATCGCGTTTTAAGAAGCATTAGAAATCTATTGCTACGATACGTTGACATCTGCAAACGCTATTTCTTTGCAAAGGAAGTTTCGCATTTACATTCATTTGAAGTGTAGACGAGGAATACATAACACTTCGCAGATCATGTTATATCTTACCATGAAACATAGAAATGAGATACGATATCGCGTTTTAAGAAGCATTAGAACTCTATTGCTACGATACCTAGACATCTGCAGACGCTATTTCCTAGCAAGGAAGTGTCGCATTAACATTCATTTGAAGTGTAGACGAGGAATACATAACACTTCGCAAATCATGTTATATCTTACCATGAAACATAGAAATGAGGTGCGATATCGCGTTTTAAGAAGCATTAGAACTCTGTTGCTACGATAGCTAGACATCTGCAGACGCTATTTCCTAGCAAGGAAGTGTCGCATTTACATTCATTTGAAGTGTAGACGAGGAATACATGACACCTCGCAAATCATATAATATCTTACCATGAAACATAGAAATGAGATGCGATATCGCGTTTTAAGCAGCATTAGAACTCTATTGCTGTGATACCTAGAAATCTGCAAACGCTATTTCCTTGCAAGGAAGTGACGCATTTACATTCATTTGAAGTGTAGACGAGGAATACATAACACATCGCAAATCATATTATATCTTACCATGAAACATAGAAATGAAATGCGATATCGCGTTTTAATAAGCATTAGAACTCTACTGCTACGATAGGTAGACATCTGCAAACGCTATTTCCTTGCAAGGAAGTGTCGCATTTACATTCATTTGAAGTGTAGACGAGGAGTACATAACACTTCGCAAATCATATTATATCTTACCATGAAACATAGAAATGAGATGCGATATTGTGTTTTGAGAAACATTAGAACTCTATCGCTGCGACACCTAGCCATCTGCAGACGCTATTTCATTTCAAGGAAGTGTCGCATTTACATTCATTTGAAGTGTAGACGAGGAATACATAACACTACGCAAATCATATTATATCTTACCATGAAACATAGAAATGTGATGCGATATCGCGTTTTAAGAAACATTTGAAATCTATTGCTACGATACGTAGACATCTGCAAACGCTATTTCTTTGCAAGGAAGTGTCGCATTTACATTCATTTGAAGTGTAGACGTGGAATACACACACTTCGCAAATCATATTATATCTTACCATGAAACATAGAAATGAAATGCGATATAGCGTTTTAATAAGCATTAGAACTCTACTGCTACGATAGGTAGACATCTACAAACGCTATTTCCTTGCAAGGAAGTGTCGCATTTACATTCATTTGAAGTGTAGACGAGGAATACATCACACTTCGCAAATCATATTATATCTTACCATGAAACATAGAAATGAGATGCGATATTGCGTTTTGAGAAGCATTAGAACCCTATCGCTACGATACCTAGACATCTGCAGACTCTATTTCCTTTCAAGGAAGTGTCGCATTTACATTCATTTGAAGTGTAGACGAGGAGTACATAACACTTCGCAAATCATATTATATCTTACCATGAAACATGGAAATGAGTTGCGATATCGCGTTTTAAGAAGCATTAGAACACTATTGCTAAGATACGTAGACATCTGCAAACGATATTTCCTTGCTTGGAAGTGTCGCATTTACATTCATTTGAAGTGTAGACAAAGAATACATAACACTTCGCAAATCATATTATACCTTACCATGAAACATAGAAATGAGATGCGATATCGCGTTTTAAGAATCATAAGAACTCTATTGCTACGATACGTAGACATCTGCAGACGCTATTTCCTTGCAAGGAAGTGTCGCATTTACATTCATTTGAAGTGTAGACGAGGAATACATAACACTTCGCAAATCATATTATATCTTACCATGAAACATAGAAATGAGAAGCGATATCGCGTTCTAAGAAGCATTAGAAATCTATAGCTACGATCCGTAGACATCTGCAAACGCTATTTCCTTGCAATGAAGTGTCGCATTTACATTCATTTGAAGTTTAGACGAGGAATACATAACACTTCGCAAATCATATTATATCTTACCATGAAACATAGAAATGAGATGCGATATCGCGTTTTAAGAATCATAAGAACTCTATTGCTACGATACGTAGACATCTGCAAACGCACTTTCCTTGCAAGGTAGTGTCGCATTAACGTTCATATGAAGTGTAGACAAAGAATACATAACACTTCGCAAATCATATTATACCTTACCATGAAACATAGAAATGAGATGCGATATCGCGTTTTAAGAATCATAAGAACTCTATTGCTACGATACGTAGACATCTGCAGACGCTATTTCCTTGCAAGGAAGTGTCGCATTTACATTCATTTGAAGTGTAGACGAGGAATACATAACACTTCGCAAATCATATTATATCTTACCATCAAACATAGAAATGAGAAGCGATATCGCGTTCTAAGAAGCATTAGAAATCTATAGCTACGATACGTAGACATCTGCAAACGCTATTTCCTTGCAATGAAGTGTCGCATTTACATTCATTTGAAGTTTAGACGAGGAATACATAACACTTCGCAAATCATATTATATCTTACCATGAAACATAGAAATGAGATGCGATTACACGTCCTAAGAAGCATTAGAACACTATTGCTACGATACCTAGACATCTGCAGACGCTATTTCCTAGCAAGGAAGTCTCGCATTTACATTCATTTGAAGTGTAGACGAGGAATACATGACACTTCGCAAATCATATTATATCTTACCATGAAACATAGAAATGAGATGCGATATCGCGTTTTAAGAAGCATTAGAACTCTTTTGCTACGATACCTAGACATCTGCAGACGCTATTTCCTGCCAAGGAAGTGTCGCATTTACATTCATTTGAAGTGTAGACGAGGAATACATAAGACTTCGCAAATCATATTATATCTTACCACGAAACATAGAAATGAGATGCGATATCGCGTTTTAAGAAGCATTAGAACACTATTGCTACGATACCTAGACATCTGCAGACGCAATTTCCTACTAAGGAAGTGTCGCATTTACATTCATTTGATGTGTGGACGAGGAATACATAAGACTTCGCAAATCATATTATATCTTACCATGAAACATAGAAATGAGATGCGATATCGCGTTTTAAGAATCATAAGAACTCTATTGCTACGATACCTAGACATCTGCAGACGCTATTTCCTAGCAAGGAAGTATCGCATTTACATTCATTTGAAGTGTAGACGAGGAATACATGACGCTTCGCAAATCATATTATATCTTACCATGAAACATAGAAATGAGGTGCGATATCGCGTTTTAAGAAGCATTAGAACTCTACTGCTCCGATACGTAGACATCTGCAAACGCTATTTCCTTGCAAGGAAGTGTCGCATTTACATTCATTTGAATCGTAGACGAGGAATGCATAACACTTCGCAATGAATATTATATCTTATCATGAAACATAGATATGAGATGCAATATCTCGTTTGAAGAAGCATTTGAAATCTATTGCTTCGATACGTAGACATCTGCAAACGCTATTTCCTTGCAAGGAAGTATCGCATTTACTTTCATTTGAATCGTAGACGAGGAATGCATAACACTTCGCAATGAATATTATATCTTATCATGAAACATAGAAATGAGATGCGATATCGCGTTTTAAGAAGCATTAGAAATCTATTGCTACGATACGTTGACATCTGCAAACGCTATTTCTTTGCAAGGAAGTTTCGCATTTACATTCATTTGAAGTGTAGACGAGGAATACATAACACTTCGCAGATCATGTTATATCTTACCATGAAACATAGAAATGAGATACGATATCGCGTTTTAAGAAGCATTAGAACTCTATTGCTACGATACCTAGACATCTGCAGACGCTATTTCCTAGCAAGGAAGTGTCGCATTAACATTCATTTGAAGTGTAGACGAGGAATACATAACACTTCGCAAATCATGTTATATCTTACCATGAAACATAGAAATGAGGTGCGATATCGCGTTTTAAGAAGCATTAGAACTCTGTTGCTACGATAGCTAGACATCTGCAGACGCTATTTCCTAGCAAGGAAGTGTCGCATTTACATTCATTTGAAGTGTAGACGAGGAATACATGACACCTCGCAAATCATATAATATCTTACCATGAAACATAGAAATGAGATGCGATATCGCGTTTTAAGCAGCATTAGAACTCTATTGCTGTGATACCTAGAAATCTGCAAACGCTATTTCCTTGCAAGGAAGTGACGCATTTACATTCATTTGAAGTGTAGACGAGGAATACATAACACATCGCAAATCATATTATATCTTACCATGAAACATAGAAATGAAATGCGATATCGCGTTTTAATAAGCATTAGAACTCTACTGCTACGATAGGTAGACATCTGCAAACGCTATTTCCTTGCAAGGAAGTGTCGCATTTACATTCATTTGAAGTGTAGACGAGGAGTACATAACACTTCGCAAATCATATTATATCTTACCATGAAACATAGAAATGAGATGCGATATTGTGTTTTGAGAAACATTAGAACTCTATCGCTGCGACACCTAGCCATCTGCAGACGCTATTTCATTTCAAGGAAGTGTCGCATTTACATTCATTTGAAGTGTAGACGAGGAATACATAACACTACGCAAATCATATTATATCTTACCATGAAACATAGAAATGTGATGCGATATCGCGTTTTAAGAAACATTTGAAATCTATTGCTACGATACGTAGACATCTGCAAACGCTATTTCTTTGCAAGGAAGTGTCGCATTTACATTCATTTGAAGTGTAGACGTGGAATACACACACTTCGCAAATCATATTATATCTTACCATGAAACATAGAAATGAAATGCGATATAGCGTTTTAATAAGCATTAGAACTCTACTGCTACGATAGGTAGACATCTACAAACGCTATTTCCTTGCAAGGAAGTGTCGCATTTACATTCATTTGAAGTGTAGACGAGGAATACATCACACTTCGCAAATCATATTATATCTTACCATGAAACATAGAAATGAGATGCGATATTGCGTTTTGAGAAGCATTAGAACCCTATCGCTACGATACCTAGACATCTGCAGACTCTATTTCCTTTCAAGGAAGTGTCGCATTTACATTCATTTGAAGTGTAGACGAGGAGTACATAACACTTCGCAAATCATATTATATCTTACCATGAAACATGGAAATGAGTTGCGATATCGCGTTTTAAGAAGCATTAGAACACTATTGCTAAGATACGTAGACATCTGCAAACGATATTTCCTTGCTTGGAAGTGTCGCATTTACATTCATTTGAAGTGTAGACGAAGAATACATAACTCTTCGCAAATCATATTATATCTTACCATGAAACATAGAAATGAGATGCGATATCGCGTTTTAAGAATCATAAGAACTCTATAGCTGCGAAACGCAGTAATCTGCAAACGCTATTTCCTTGCAAGGAAGTGTCGCATTTACATTCATTTGAAGTGTTGACGAGGAATACATGACACTTCGCAAATCATATTATATCTTACCATGAAACATAGAAATGAGACGCGATATCGCGTTTTAAGAATCATAGGAACTCTATTGTTACGATACGTAGACATCTGCAAACGCTATTTCCTTGCAAGGAAGTGTCGCATTTACGTTCATTTGAATCGCAGACGAGGAATGCATAACACTTCGCAATGAATATTATATCTTACCATGAAACATAGAAATGAGATGCGATATCGCGTTTTAAGAAGCATAAGAACTCTACTGCTACGATAGGCAGACATCTGCAAACGCTATTTCCTTGCAAGGAAGTGTTGCATTTACATTCATTTGAAGTGTAGACGAGGAATACATCACACTTCGCAAATCATATTATATCCTACCATGAAACATAGAAATGAGATGCGATATTGCGTTTTGAGAAGCATTAGAACTCTATCGCTACGATACCTAGACATCTGCAGACGCTATTTCCTTTCAAGGGAGTGTCGCATTTACATTCATTTGAAGTGTAGACGAGGAGCACATAACACTACGCAAATCATATTATATCTTACCATGAAACATAGAAATGAGATGCGATATCGCGTTTTAAGAATCATAAGAACTCTATTGCTACGATGCGTAGACATCTGCAAACGCACTTTCCTTGCAAGGTAGTGTCGCATTAACGTTCATATGAAGTGTAGACAAAGAATACATAACACTTCGCAAATCATATTATACCTTACCATGAAACATAGAAATGAGATGCGATATCGCGTTTTAAGAATCATAAGAACTCTATTGCTACGATACGTAGACATCTGCAGACGCTATTTCCTTGCAAGGAAGTGTCGCATTTACATTCATTTGAAGTGTAGACGAGGAATACATAACACTTCGCAAATCATATTATATCTTACCATGAAACATAGAAATGAGAAGCGATATCGCGTTCTAAGAAGCATTAGAAATCTATAGCTACGATACGTAGACATCTGCAAACGCTATTTCCTTGCAATGAAGTGTCGCATTTACATTCATTTGAAGTTTAGACGAGGAATACATAACACTTCGCAAATCATATTATATCTTACCATGAAACATAGAAATGAGATGCGATTACACGTCTTAAGAAGCATTAGAACACTATTGCTACGATACCTAGACATCTGCAGACGCTATTTCCTAGCAAGGAAGTCTCGCATTTACATTCATTTGAAGTGTAGACGAGGAATACATGACACTTCGCAAATCATATTATATCTTACCATGAAACATAGAAATGAGATGCGATATCGCGTTTTAGGAAGCATTAGAACTCTTTTGCTACGATACCTAGACATCTGCAGACGCTATTTCCTGCCAAGGAAGTGTCGCATTTACATTCATTTGAAGTGTAGACGAGGAATACATAAGACTTCGCAAATCATATTATATCTTACCATGAAACATAGAAATGAGATGCGATATCGCGTTTTAAGATGCATTAGAATTCTATTGCTACGATAGGTAGACAACTGCAAACGCTATTTCCTTGCAAGGAAGTGTCGCATTTACGTTCATTTGAAGTGTAGACGAGAAATACATAACACTTCGCAAATCATATTATATCTTACCATGAAACATAGAAATGAGATGCGATATCGCGTTTTAAGAAACATTAGAACTCTATTGCTACGATACCTAGACATCTGCAGACGCAATTTCCTACTAAGGAAGTGTCGCATTTACATTCATTTGAAGTGTGGACGAGGAATACATAAGACTTCGCAAATCATATTATATCTTACCATGAAACATAGAAATGAGATGCGATATCGCGTTTTAAGAATCATAAGAACTCTATTGCTACGATACCTAGACATCTGCAGACGCTATTTCCTAGCAAGGAAGTATCGCATTTACATTCATTTGAAGTGTAGACGAGGAATACATGACGCTTCGCAAATCATATTATATCTTTCCATGAAACATAGAAATGAGGTGCGATATCGCGTTTTAAGAAGCATTAGAACTCTACTGCTCCGATACGTAGACATCTGCAAACGCTATTTCCTTGCAAGGAAGTGTCGCATTTACATTCATTTGAATCGTAGACGAGGAATGCATAACACTTCGCAATGAATATTATATCTTATCATGAAACATAGAAATGAGATGCGATATCGCGTTTTAAGAAGCATTAGAAATCTATTGCTACGATACGTTGACATCTGCAAACGCTATTTCTTTGCAAAGGAAGTTTCGCATTTACATTCATTTGAAGTGTAGACGAGGAATACATAACACTTCGCAGATCATGTTATATCTTACCATGAAACATAGAAATGAGATGCGATATCGCGTTTAGGAAGCATTGGAACTCTTTTGCTACTATACCTAGACATCTGCAGACGCAATTTCCTACCAAGGAAGTGTCGCATTTACATTCATTTGATGTGTAGACGAGGAATACATAAGACTTCGCAAATCATATTATATCTTACCATGAAACATAGAAATGAGATGCCATATCGCGTTTTAAGAATCATAAGAACTCTATTGCTACGATACCTAGACATCTGCAGACGCTATTTCCTAGCATGGAAGTATCGCATTTACATTCATTTGAAGCGTAGACGAGGAATACATGACGCTTCGCAAATCATATTATATCTTACCATGAAACATAGAAATGAGGTGCGATATCGCGTTTTAAGAAGCATTAGAACTCTACTGCTCCGATACGTAGACATCTGCAAACGCTATTTCCTAGCAAGGAAGTGTCGCATTTACATTCATTTGAAGTGTTGACGAGGAATACATGACACTTCGCAAATCATATTATATCTTACCATGAAACATAGAAATGAGACGCGATAACGCGTTTTAAGAATCATAGGAACTCTATTGTTACGATACGTAGACATCTGCAAACGGTATTTCCTTGCAAGGAAGTGTCGCATTTACGTTCATTTGAATCGCAGACGAGGAATGCATAACACTTCGCAATGAATATTATATCTTACCATGAAACATAGAAATGAGATGCGATATCGCGTTTTAAGAAGCATAAGAACTCTACTGCTACGATAGGCAGACATCTGCAAACGCTATTTCCTTGCAAGGAAGTGTTGCATTTACATTCATTTGAAGTGTAGACGAGGAATACATCACACTTCGCAAATCATATTATATCCTACCATGAAACATAGAAATGAGATGCGATATTGCGTTTTGAGAAGCATTAGAACTCTATCGCTACGATACCTAGACATCTGCAGACGCTATTTCCTTTCAAGGGAGTGTCGCATTTACATTCATTTGAAGTGTAGACGAGGAGCACATAACACTACGCAAATCATATTATATCTTACCATGAAACATAGAAATGAGATGCGATATCGCGTTTTAAGAATCATAAGAACTCTATTGCTACGATACGTAGACATCTGCAAACGCACTTTCCTTGCAAGGTAGTGTCGCATTAACGTTCATATGAAGTGTAGACAAAGAATACATAACACTTCGCAAATCATATTATACCTTACCATGAAACATAGAAATGAGATGCGATATCGCGTTTTAAGAATCATAAGAACTCTATTGCTACGATACGTAGACATCTGCAGACGCTATTTCCTTGCAAGGAAGTGTCGCATTTACATTCATTTGAAGTGTAGACGAGGAATACATAACACTTCGCAAATCATATTATATCTTACCATGAAACATAGAAATGAGAAGCGATATCGTGTTCTAAGAAGCATTAGAAATCTATAGCTACGATACGTAGACATCTGCAAACGCTATTTCCTTGCAATGAAGTGTCGCATTTACATTCATTTGAAGTTTAGACGAGGAATACATAACACTTCGCAAATCATATTATATCTTACCATGAAACATAGAAATGAGATGCGATATCGCGTTTTAAGAATCATAAGAACTCTATTGCTACGATACGTAGACATCTGCAAAAGCACTTTCCTTGCAAGGTAGTGTCGCATTAACGTTCATATGAAGTGTAGACAAAGAATACATAACACTTCGCAAATCATATTATACCTTACCATGAAACATAGAAATGAGATGCGATATCGCGTTCTAAGAAGCATTAGAAATCTATAGCTACGATACGTAGACATCTGCAAACGCTATTTCCTTGCAATGAAGTGTCGCATTTACATTCATTTGAAGTTTAGACGAGGAATACATAACACTTCGCAAATCATATTATATCTTACCATGAAACATAGAAATGAGATGCGATTACACGTCCTAAGAAGCATTAGAACACTATTGCTACGATACCTAGACATCTGCAGACGCTATTTCCTAGCAAGGAAGTCTCGCATTTACATTCATTTGAAGTGTAGACGAGGAATACATGACACTTCGCAAATCATATTATATCTTACCATGAAACATAGAAATGAGATGCGATATCACGTTTTAAGAAGCATTAGAACTCTTTTGCTACGATACCTAGACATCTGCAGACGCTATTTCCTGCCAAGGAAGTGTCGCATTTACATTCATTTGAAGTGTAGACGAGGAATACATAAGACTTCGCAAATCATATTATATCTTACCACGAAACATAGAAATGAGATGCGATATCGCGTTTTAAGAAGCATTAGAACACTATTGCTACGATACCTAGACATCTGCAGACGCTATTTCCTAGCAAGGAAGTGTCGCATTTACATTCATTTGAAGTGTAGACGAGGAATACATGACACTTCGCAAATCATATTATATCTTACCATGAAACATAGAAATGAGATGCGATATCGCGTTTTAAGATGCATTAGAATTCTATTGCTACGATAGGTAGACAACTGCAAACGCTATTTCCTTGCAAGGAAGTGTCGCATTTACGTTCATTTGAAGTGTAGACGAGAAATACATAACACTTCGCAAATCATATTATATCTTACCATGAAACATAGAAATGAGATGCGATATCGCGTTTTAAGAATCATAAGAACTCTATTGCTACGATACCTAGACATCTGCAGACGCTATTTCCTAGCAAGGAAGTATCGCATTTACATTCATTTGAAGTGTAGACGAGGAATACATGACGCTTCGCAAATCATATTATATCTTACCATGAAACATAGAAATGAGGTGCGATATCGCGTTTTAAGAAGCATTAGAACTCTATTGCTACGATACCTAGACATCTGCAGACGCTATTTCCTAGCAAGGAAGTGTCGCATTTACATTTATTTGAAGTGTAGACGAGGAATACATAACACTTCGCAAATCATATTATATCTTACCATGAAACACAGAAATGAGATGCGATATCGCGTTTTAAGAAGCATTAGAACTCTATTGCTACGATAGGTAGACATCTGCAAACGCTATTTCCTACCAAGGAAGTGTCGCATTTACATTCATTTGAATCGTAGACGAGGAATGCATAATACTTCGCAATGAATATTATATCTTATCATGAAACATAGATATGAGATGCAATATTCCTTTTTAAGAAGCATTTGAACTCTATTGCTACGATAGGTAGACATCTGCAAACGCTATTTCCTTGCAAGGAAGTGTCGCATTTATATTCATTTGAAGTGTAGAAGAGGAATACATGACACTTCGCAAATCATATTATATCTTACCATGAAACATAGAAATGAGATGCGATATCGCGTTTTAAGAAGCATTAGAAATCTATGGCTACGATACGTAGACATCTGACAAACGCTATTTCCTAGCGAGGAAGTATCGCATTCACATTCATTTGAAGTGCATACGAGGAATACATGACACTTCTCGAATCATATTATATCTTACCATGAAACATAGAAATGAGATGCGATATCGCGTTTTAAGAATCATAAGAACTCTATTGCTACGATACATAGACATCTGCAAAGGCTATTTCCTTGCAAGGTAGTGTCGCATTTACATTCATTTGAATCGTAGACGAGGAATGCATAACACTTCGCAATGAATATTATATCTTATCATGAAACATAGATATGAGATGCAATATCTCGTTTGAAGAAGCATTTGAAATCTATTGCTTCGATACGTAGACATCTGCAAACGCTATTTCCTTGCAAGGAAGTGTCGCATTTACATTCATTTGAATCGTAGACGAGGAATGCATAACACTTCGCAATGAATATTATATCTTATCATGAAACATAGATATGAGATGCAATATCTCGTTTGAAGAAGCATTTGAAATCTATTGCTTCGATACGTAGACATCTGCAAACGCTATTTCCTTGCAAGGAAGTATCGCATTTACTTTCATTTGAATCGTAGACGAGGAATGCATAACACTTCGCAATGAATATTATATCTTATCATGAAACATAGAAATGAGATGCGATATCGCGTTTTAAGAAGCATTAGAAATCTATTGCTACGATACGTTGACATCTGCAAACGCTATTTCTTTGCAAAGGAAGTTTCGCATTTACATTCATTTGAAGTGTAGACGAGGAATACATAACACTTCGCAGATCATGTTATATCTTACCATGAAACATAGAAATGAGATACGATATCGCGTTTTAAGAAGCATTAGAACTCTATTGCTACGATACCTAGACATCTGCAGACGCTATTTCCTAGCAAGGAAGTGTCGCATTAACATTCATTTGAAGTGTAGACGAGGAATACATAACACTTCGCAAATCATGTTATATCTTACCATGAAACATAGAAATGAGATGCGATATCGCGTTTAGGAAGCATTAGAACTCTTTTGCTACTATACCTAGACATCTGCAGACGCAATTTCCTACCAAGGAAGTGTCGCATTTACATTCATTTGATGTGTAGACGAGGAATACATAAGACTTCGCAAATCATATTATATCTTACCATGAAACATAGAAATGAGATGCCATATCGCGTTTTAAGAATCATAAGAACTCTATTGCTACGATACCTAGACATCTGCAGACGCTATTTCCTAGCATGGAAGTATCGCATTTACATTCATTTGAAGTGTAGACGAGGAATACATGACGCTTCGCAAATCATATTATATCTTACCATGAAACATAGAAATGAGGTGCGATATCGCGTTTTAAGAAGCATTAGAACTCTACTGCTCCGATACGTAGACATCTGCAAACGCTATTTCCTAGCAAGGAAGTGTCGCATTTACATTCATTTGAAGTGTTGACGAGGAATACATGACACTTCGCAAATCATATTATATCTTACCATGAAACATAGAAATGAGACGCGATAACGCGTTTTAAGAATCATAGGAACTCTATTGTTACGATACGTAGACATCTGCAAACGGTATTTCCTTGCAAGGAAGTGTCGCATTTACGTTCATTTGAATCGCAGACGAGGAATGCATAACACTTCGCAATGAATATTATATCTTACCATGAAACATAGAAATGAGATGCGATATCGCGTTTTAAGAAGCATAAGAACTCTACTGCTACGATAGGCAGACATCTGCAAACGCTATTTCCTTGCAAGGAAGTGTTGCATTTACATTCATTTGAAGTGTAGACGAGGAATACATCACACTTCGCAAATCATATTATATCCTACCATGAAACATAGAAATGAGATGCGATATTGCGTTTTGAGAAGCATTAGAACTCTATCGCTACGATACCTAGACATCTGCAGACGCTATTTCCTTTCAAGGGAGTGTCGCATTTACATTCATTTGAAGTGTAGACGAGGAGCACATAACACTACGCAAATCATATTATATCTTACCATGAAACATAGAAATGAGATGCGATATCGCGTTTTAAGAATCATAAGAACTCTATTGCTACGATACGTAGACATCTGCAGACGCTATTTCCTTGCAAGGAAGTGTCGCATTTACATTCATTTGAAGTGTAGACGAGGAATACATAACACTTCGCAAATCATATTATATCTTACCATGAAACATAGAAATGAGAAGCGATATCGCGTTCTAAGAAGCATTAGAAATCTATAGCTACGATACGTAGACATCTGCAAACGCTATTTCCTTGCAATGAAGTGTCGCATTTACATTCATTTGAAGTTTAGACGAGGAATACATAACACTTCGCAAATCATATTATATCTTACCATGAAACATAGAAATGAGATGCGATATCGCGTTTTAAGAATCATAAGAACTCTATTGCTACGATACGTAGACATCTGCAAACGCACTTTCCTTGCAAGGTAGTGTCGCATTAACGTTCATATGAAGTGTAGACAAAGAATACATAACACTTCGCAAATCATATTATACCTTACCATGAAACATAGAAATGAGATGCGATATCGCGTTTTAAGAATCATAAGAACTCTATTGCTACGATACGTAGACATCTGCAGACGCTATTTCCTTGCAAGGAAGTGTCGCATTTACATTCATTTGAAGTGTAGACGAGGAATACATAACACTTCGCAAATCATATTATATCTTACCATGAAACATAGAAATGAGAAGCGATATCGCGTTCTAAGAAGCATTAGAAATCTATAGCTACGATACGTAGACATCTGCAAACGCTATTTCCTTGCAATGAAGTGTCGCATTTACATTCATTTGAAGTTTAGACGAGGAATACATAACACTTCGCAAATCATATTATATCTTACCATGAAACATAGAAATGAGATGCGATTACACGTCCTAAGAAGCATTAGAACACTATTGCTACGATACCTAGACATCTGCAGACGCTATTTCCTAGCAAGGAAGTCTCGCATTTACATTCATTTGAAGTGTAGACGAGGAATACATGACACTTCGCAAATCATATTATATCTTACCATGAAACATAGAAATGAGATGCGATATCGCGTTTTAAGAAGCATTAGAACTCTTTTGCTACGATACCTAGACATCTGCAGACGCTATTTCCTGCCAAGGAAGTGTCGCATTTACATTCATTTGAAGTGTAGACGAGGAATACATAAGACTTCGCAAATCATATTATATCTTACCACGAAACATAGAAATGAGATGCGATATCGCGTTTTAAGAAGCATTAGAACACTATTGCCACGATACCTAGACATCTGCAGACGCTATTTCCTAGCAAGAAAGTGTCGCATTTACATTCATTTGAAGTGTAGACGAGGAATACATGACACTTCGCAAATCATATTATATCTTACCATGAAACATAGAAATGAGATGCGATATCGCGTTTTAAGATGCATTAGAATTCTATTGCTACGATAGGTAGACAACTGCAAACGCTATTTCCTTGCAAGGAAGTGTCGCATTTACGTTCATTTGAAGTGTAGACGAGAAATGCATAACACTTCGCAAATCATATTATATCTTACCATGAAACATAGAAATGAGATGCGATATCGCGTTTTAAGAAACATTAGAACTCTATTGCTACGATACCTAGACATCTGCAGACGCAATTTCCTACTAAGGAAGTGTCGCATTTACATTCATTTGAAGTGTGGACGAGGAATACATAAGACTTCGCAAATCATATTATATCTTACCATGAAACATAGAAATGAGATGCGATATCGCGTTTTAAGAATCATAAGAACTCTATTGCTACGATACCTAGACATCTGCAGACGCTATTTCCTAGCAAGGAAGTATCGCATTTACATTCATTTGAAGTGTAGACGAGGAATACATGACGCTTCGCAAATCATATTATATCTTACCATGAAACATAGAAATGAGGTGCGATATCGCGTTTTAAGAAGCATTAGAACTCTACTGCTCCGATACGTAGACATCTGCAAACGCTATTTCCTTGCAAGGAAGTGTCGCATTTACATTCATTTGAATCGTAGACGAGGAATGCATAACACTTCGCAATGAATATTATATCTTATCATGAAACATAGATATGAGATGCAATATCTCGTTTGAAGAAGCATTTGAAATCTATTGCTTCGATACGTAGACATCTGCAAACGCTATTTCCTTGCAAGGAAGTATCGCATTTACTTTCATTTGAATCGTAGACGAGGAATGCATAACACTTCGCAATGAATATTATATCTTATCATGAAACATAGAAATGAGATGCGATATCGCGTTTTAAGAAGCATTAGAAATCTATTGCTACGATACGTTGACATCTGCAAACGCTATTTCTTTGCAAAGGAAGTTTCGCATTTACATTCATTTGAAGTGTAGACGAGGAATACATAACACTTCGCAGATCATGTTATATCTTACCATGAAACATAGAAATGAGATACGATATCGCGTTTTAAGAAGCATTAGAACTCTATTGCTACGATACCTAGACATCTGCAGACGCTATTTCCTAGCAAGGAAGTGTCGCATTAACATTCATTTGAAGTGTAGACGAGGAATACATAACACTTCGCAAATCATGTTATATCTTACCATGAAACATAGAAATGAGATGCGATATCGCGTTTAGGAAGCATTAGAACTCTTTTGCTACGATACCTAGACATCTGCAGACGCAATTTCCTACCAAGGAAGTGTCGCATTTACATTCATTCGATGTGTAGACGAGGAATACATAAGACTTCGCAAATCATATTATATCTTACCATGAAACATAGAAATGAGATGCCATATCGCGTTTTAAGAATCATAAGAACTCTATTGCTACGATACCTAGACATCTGCAGACGCTATTTCCTAGCATGGAAGTATCGCATTTACATTCATTTGAAGTGTAGACGAGGAATACATGACACTTCGCAAATCATATTATATCTTACCATGAAACATAGAAATGAGATGCGATATCGCGTTTTAAGAAGCATTAGAACTCTTTTGCTACGATACCTAGACATCTGCAGACGCTATTTCCTGCCAAGGAAGTGTCGCATTTACATTCATTTGAAGTGTAGACGAGGAATACATAAGACTTCGCAAATCATATTATATCTTACCACGAAACATAGAAATGAGAAGCGATATCGCGTTCTAAGAAGCATTAGAAATCTATAGCTACGATACGTAGACATCTGCAAACGCTATTTCCTTGCAATGAAGTGTCGCATTTACATTCATTTGAAGTTTAGACGAGGAATACATAACACTTCGCAAATCATATTATATCTTACCATGAAACATAGAAATGAGATGCGATTACACGTCCTAAGAAGCATTAGAACACTATTGCTACGATACCTAGACATCTGCAGACGCTATTTCCTAGCAAGGAAGTCTCGCATTTACATTCATTTGAAGTGTAGACGAGGAATACATGACACTTCGCAAATCATATTATATCTTACCATGAAACATAGAAATGAGATGCGATATCGCGTTTTAAGAAGCATTAGAACTCTTTTGCTACGATACCTAGACATCTGCAGACGCTATTTCCTGCCAAGGAAGTGTCGCATTTACATTCATTTGAAGTGTAGACGAGGAATACATAAGACTTCGCAAATCATATTATATCTTACCACGAAACATAGAAATGAGATGCGATATCGCGTTTTAAGAAGCATTAGAACACTATTGCCACGATACCTAGACATCTGCAGACGCTATTTCCTAGCAAGAAAGTGTCGCATTTACATTCATTTGAAGTGTAGACGAGGAATACATGACACTTCGCAAATCATATTATATCTTACCATGAAACATAGAAATGAGATGCGATATCGCGTTTTAAGATGCATTAGAATTCTATTGCTACGATAGGTAGACAACTGCAAACGCTATTTCCTTGCAAGGAAGTGTCGCATTTACGTTCATTTGAAGTGTAGACGAGAAATGCATAACACTTCGCAAATCATATTATATCTTACCATGAAACATAGAAATGAGATGCGATATCGCGTTTTAAGAAACATTAGAACTCTATTGCTACGATACCTAGACATCTGCAGACGCAATTTCCTACTAAGGAAGTGTCGCATTTACATTCATTTGAAGTGTGGACGAGGAATACATAAGACTTCGCAAATCATATTATATCTTACCATGAAACATAGAAATGAGATGCGATATCGCGTTTTAAGAATCATAAGAACTCTATTGCTACGATACCTAGACATCTGCAGACGCTATTTCCTAGCAAGGAAGTATCGCATTTACATTCATTTGAAGTGTAGACGAGGAATACATGACGCTTCGCAAATCATATTATATCTTACCATGAAACATAGAAATGAGGTGCGATATCGCGTTTTAAGAAGCATTAGAACTCTACTGCTCCGATACGTAGACATCTGCAAACGCTATTTCCTTGCAAGGAAGTGTCGCATTTACATTCATTTGAATCGTAGACGAGGAATGCATAACACTTCGCAATGAATATTATATCTTATCATGAAACATAGATATGAGATGCAATATCTCGTTTGAAGAAGCATTTGAAATCTATTGCTTCGATACGTAGACATCTGCAAACGCTATTTCCTTGCAAGGAAGTATCGCATTTACTTTCATTTGAATCGTAGACGAGGAATGCATAACACTTCGCAATGAATATTATATCTTATCATGAAACATAGAAATGAGATGCGATATCGCGTTTTAAGAAGCATTAGAAATCTATTGCTACGATACGTTGACATCTGCAAACGCTATTTCTTTGCAAAGGAAGTTTCGCATTTACATTCATTTGAAGTGTAGACGAGGAATACATAACACTTCGCAGATCATGTTATATCTTACCATGAAACATAGAAATGAGATACGATATCGCGTTTTAAGAAGCATTAGAACTCTATTGCTACGATACCTAGACATCTGCAGACGCTATTTCCTAGCAAGGAAGTGTCGCATTAACATTCATTTGAAGTGTAGACGAGGAATACATAACACTTCGCAAATCATGTTATATCTTACCATGAAACATAGAAATGAGATGCGATATCGCGTTTAGGAAGCATTAGAACTCTTTTGCTACGATACCTAGACATCTGCAGACGCAATTTCCTACCAAGGAAGTGTCGCATTTACATTCATTCGATGTGTAGACGAGGAATACATAAGACTTCGCAAATCATATTATATCTTACCATGAAACATAGAAATGAGATGCCATATCGCGTTTTAAGAATCATAAGAACTCTATTGCTACGATACCTAGACATCTGCAGACGCTATTTCCTAGCATGGAAGTATCGCATTTACATTCATTTGAAGTGTAGACGAGGAATACATGACACTTCGCAAATCATATTATATCTTACCATGAAACATAGAAATGAGATGCGATATCGCGTTTTAAGAAGCATTAGAACTCTTTTGCTACGATACCTAGACATCTGCAGACGCTATTTCCTGCCAAGGAAGTGTCGCATTTACATTCATTTGAAGTGTAGACGAGGAATACATAAGACTTCGCAAATCATATTATATCTTACCACGAAACATAGAAATGAGATGCGATATCGCGTTTTAAGAAGCATTAGAACACTATTGCTACGATACCTAGACATCTGCAGACGCTATTTCCTAGCAAGGAAGTGTCGCATTTACATTCATTTGAAGTGTAGACGAGGAATACATGACACTTCGCAAATCATATTATATCTTACCATGAAACATAGAAATGAGATGCGATATCGCGTTTTAAGATGCATTAGAATTCTATTGCTACGATAGGTAGACAACTGCAAACGCTATTTCCTTGCAAGGAAGTGTCGCATTTACGTTCATTTGAAGTGTAGACGAGAAATACATAACACTTCGCAAATCATATTATATCTTACCATGAAACATAGAAATGAGATGCGATATCGCGTTTTAAGAATCATAAGAACTCTATTGCTACGATACATAGACATCTGCAAAGGCTATTTCCTTGCAAGGTAGTGTCGCATTTACATTCATTTGAATCGTAGACGAGGAATGCATAACACTTCGCAATGAATATTATATCTTATCATGAAACATAGATATGAGATGCAATATCTCGTTTGAAGAAGCATTTGAAATCTATTGCTTCGATACGTAGACATCTGCAAACGCTATTTCCTTGCAAGGAAGTGTCGCATTTACATTCATTTGAAGTGTAGGCGAGGAATACATAACACTTCGCAAATCGTGTTATATCTTACCATGAAACATAGAATTGAGTTGCGATATCGCGTTTTAAGAAGCATTAGAACTCTATTGCTACGATACCTAGACATCTGCAGACGCTATTTCCTAGCAAGGAAGTGTCGCATTTACATTCATTTGAAGTGTAGACGAGGAATACATGACACTTCGCAAATCATATTATATCTTACCATGAAACATAGAAATGAGATGCGACATCGCGTCTTAAGAAGCATTAGAACACTATTGCTACGATACCTAGACATCTGCAGACGCTATTTCCTAGCAAGGAAGTCTCGCATTTACATTCATTTGAAGTGTAGACGAGGAATACATGACACTTCGCAAATCATATTATATCTTACCATGAAACATAGAAATGAGATTCGATATCGCGTTTTAAGAAGCATTAGAACTCTATTGCTACGATACCTAGACATCTGCAGACGCAATTTCCTACTAAGGAAGTGTCGCATTTACATTCATTTGAAGTGTGGACGAGGAATACATAAGACTTCGCAAATCATATTATATCTTACCATGAAACATAGAAATGGGATGCGATATCGCGTTTTAAGAATCATAAGAACTCTATTGCTACGATACCTAGACATCTGCAGACGCTATTTCCTAGCAAGGAAGTATCGCATTTACATTCATTTGAAGTGTAGACGAGGAATACATGACGCTTCGCAAATCATATTATATCTTACCATGAAACATAGAAATGAGGTGCGATATCGCGTTTTAAGAAGCATTAGAACTCTACTGCTCCGATACGTAGACATCTGCAAACGCTATTTCCTTGCAAGGAAGTGTCGCATTTACATTCATTTGAATCGTAGACGAGGAATGCATAACACTTCGCAATGAATATTATATCTTATCATGAAACATAGATATGAGATGCAATATCTCGTTTGAAGAAGCATTTGAAATCTATTGCTTCGATACGTAGACATCTGCAAACGCTATTTCCTTGCAAGGAAGTATCGCATTTACTTTCATTTGAATCGTAGACGAGGAATGCATAGCACTTCGCAATGAATATTATATCTTATCATGAAACATAGAAATGAGATGCGATATCGCGTTTTAAGAAGCATTAGAAATCTATTGCTACGATACGTTGACAACTGCAAACGCTATTTCTTTGCAAAGGAAGTTTCGCATTTACATTCATTTGAGGTGTAGACGAGGAATACATAACACTTCGCAGATCATGTTATATCTTACCATGAAACATAGAAATGAGATACGATATCGCGTTTTAAGAAGCATTAGAACACTATTGCTACGATACCTAGACATCTGCAGACGCTATTTCCTAGCAAGGAAGTGTCGCATTAACATTCATTTGAAGTGTAGACGAGGAATACATAACACTTCGCAAATCATGTTATATCTTACCATGAAACATAGAAATGAGATGCGATATCGCGTTTAGGAAGCATTAGAACTCTTTTGCTACGATACCTAGACATCTGCAGACGCAATTTCCTACCAAGGAAGTGTCGCATTTACATTCATTTGATGTGTAGACGAGGAATACATAAGACATCGCAAATCATATTGTATCTTACCATGAAACATAGAAATGAGATGCCATATCGCGTTTTAAGAATCATAAGAACTCTATTGCTACGATACCTAGACATCTGCAGACGCTATTTCCTAGCATGGAAGTATCGCATTTACATTCATTTGAAGTGTAGACGAGGAATACATGACGCTTCGCAAATCATATTATATCTTACCATGAGACATAGAAATGAGGTGCGATATCGCGTTTTAAGAAGCATTAGAACTCTACTGCTCCGATACGTAGACATTTGCAAACGCTATTTCCTTGCAAGGAAGTGTCGCATTTACATTCATTTGAATCGTAGACGAGGAATGCATAACACTTCGCAATGAATATTATATCTTATCATGAAACATAGATATGAGATGCAATATCTCGTTTGAAGAAGCATTTGAACTCTATTGCTACGATACCTAGAATTCTGCAGACGCTAATTCCTAGCAACGAAGTGTCGCATTTACATTCATTTGCAGTGTAGACGAGGAACACATGACACTTCGCAAATCATATTATATCTTACTATGAAACATAGAAATGAGATGCGATATCGCGTTTTAAGAAGCATCAGAAAGCTATTGCAGCGATAGGTAGACATCTGCAAACGCTATTTCCTAGGGAGGAAGTATCGCATTCACATTCATTTGAAGTGTAGACGAGGAATACATAACACTTCGCAAATCATGTTATATCTTACCATGAAACATAGAAATGAGATGCGATATTGCGTTTTGAGAAGCATTAGAACTCTATCGCTACGATACCTAGACATCTGCAGACGCTATTTCCTAGCAAGGAAGTGACGCATTTACATTCATTTGAAGTGTAGACGAGGAATACATAACACATCGCAAATCATATTAAATCTTACCATGAAACATAGAAATGTGATTCGATATCGCGTTTTAAGAAGCATTAGAACTCTGTTTCTTCGATACGTAGACATCAGCAAACGCTATTTCCTTGCAAGGAAGTGTCGCACTTACATTCATTTGAAGTGTAGAGGAGGAATACATAACACTTCGCAAATCATATTACATCTTACCATGAAACATAGAAATGAGATACGATATCGCGTTTTAAGAAGCATTAGAAAGCTACTGCTACGATACGTAGACATCTGCAAACGCTATTTCCTAGCGAGGAAATATCGCAGTCACATTCATTTGAAGTGTAGACGAGGAATACATGACACTTCGCAAATCCTGTTATATCTTACCATGAAACATAGAAATGAGATGCGATATTGCGTTTTAAGAATCATAAGAACTCTATTGCTACGATACGTAGACATCTGCAAACGCACTTTCCTTGCAAGGTAGTGTCGCATTAACGTTCATATGAAGTGTAGACAAGGAATACATAACACTTCGCAAATCATATTATATCTTACCATGAAACATAGAAATGAGATGCGATATCGCGTTTTAAGAATCATAAGAACTCTATTGCTACGATACGTAGACATCTGCAGACGCTATTTCCTTGCAAGGAAGTGTCGCATTTACATTCATTTGAAGTGTAGACGAGGAATACATAACACTTCGCAAATCATATTATATCTTACCATGAAACATAGAAATGAGAAGCGATATCGCGTTCCAAGAATCATTAGAAATCTATTGCTACGATACGTAGACATCTGCAAACGCTATTTCCTTGCAATGAAGTGTCGCATTTACATTCATTTGAAGTTTAGACGAGGAATACATAACACTTCGCAAATCATATTATATCTTACCATGAAAAATAGAAATGAGATGCGATTACACGTCTTAAGAAGCATTAGAACACTATTGCTACGATACCTAGACATCTGCAGACGCTATTTCCTAGCAAGGAAGTCTCGCATTTACATTCATTTGAAGTGTAGACGAGGAATACATGACACTTCGCAAATCATATTATATCTTACCATGAAACATAGAAATGAGATGCGATATCGCGTTTTAAGAAGCATTAGAACTCTATTGCTCCGATACGTAGACATCTGCAAATGCTATTTCCTTGCAAGGAAGTGTCACATTTACATTCATTTGAAGTGTAGACGACGAATACATAACACTTCGCAAATCATATTACATCTTACCATGAAGCGTAGAAATGAGATGCGATATCGCGTTTTAGGAAGCATTAGAACTCTATTGCTACGATACCTAGACATCTGCAGACGCTATTTCCTAGCAAGGAAGTGTCGCATTTACATTCATTTGAAGTGTAGACGAGGAATACATGACACTTCGCAAATCATATTATATCTTACCATGAAACATAGAAATGAGATGCGATATCGCGTTTTAAGAATCATAAGAACTCTATTGCTACGATACCTAGACATCTGCAGACGCTATTTCCTAGCAAGGAAGTATCGCATTTACATTCATTTGAAGTGTAGACGAGGAATACATGACGCTTCGCAAATCATATTATATCTTACCATGAAACATAGAAATGAGGTGCGATATCGCGTTTTAAGAAGCACTAGAACTCTACTGCTCCGATACGTAGACATCTGCAAACGCTATTTCCTTGCAAGGAAGTGTCGCATTTACATTCATTTGAATCGTAGACGAGGAATGCATAACACTTCGCAATGAATATTATATCTTATCATGAAACATAGATATGTGATGCAATATCTCGTTTGAAGAAGCATTTGAAATCTATTGCTTCGATACGTAGACATCTGCAAACGCTATTTCCTTGCAAGGAAGTGTCGCATTTACATTCATTTGAAGTGTAGGCGAGGAATACATAACACTTCGCAAATCGTGTTATATCTTACCATGAAACATAGAATTGAGATGCGATATTGCGTTTTGAGAAGCATTAGAACTCTATCGCTACGATACCTAGACATCTGCAGACGCTATTTCCTAGCAAGGAAGTGACGCATTTACATTCATTTGAAGTGTAGACGAGGAATACATAACACATCGCAAATCATATTAAATCTTACCATGAAACATAGAAATGAGATTCGATATCGCGTTTTAAGAAGCATTAGAACTCTGTTTCTTCGATACGTAGACATCAGCAAACGCTATTTCCTTGCAAGGAAGTGTCGCACTTACATTCATTTGAAGTGTAGAGGAGGAATACATAACACTTCGCAAATCATATTACATCTTACCATGAAACATAGAAATGAGATACGATATCGCGTTTTAAGAAGCATTAGAAAGCTACTGCTACGATACGTAGACATCTGCAAACGCTATTTCCTAGCGAGGAAATATCGCAGTCACATTCATTTGAAGTGTAGACGAGGAATACATGACACTTCGCAAATCATGTTATATCTTACCATGAAACATAGAAATGAGATGCGATATTGCGTTTTAAGAATCATAAGAACTCTATTGCTACGATACGTAGACATCTGCAAACGCACTTTCCTTGCAAGGTAGTGTCGCATTAACGTTCATATGAAGTGTAGACAAGGAATACATGACACTTCGCAAATCATATTATATCTTACCATGAAACATAGAAATGAGAAGCGATATCGCGTTCCAAGAAGCATTAGAAATCTATTGCTACGATACGTAGACATCTGCAAACGCTATTTCCTTGCAATGAAGTGTCGCATTTACATTCATTTGAAGTTTAGACGAGGAATACATAACACTTCGCAAATCATATTATATCTTACCATGAAAAATAGAAATGAGATGCGATTACACGTCTTAAGAAGCATTAGAACACTATTGCTACGATACCTAGACATCTGCAGACGCTATTTCCTAGCAAGGAAGTCTCGCATTTACATTCATTTGAAGTGTAGACGAGGAATACATGACACTTCGCAAATCATATTATACCTTACCATGAAACATAGAAATGAGATGCGATATCGCGTTTTAAGAAGCATTAGAACTCTATTGCTCCGATACGTAGACATCTGCAAATGCTATTTCCTTGCAAGGAAGTGTCACATTTACATTCATTTGAAGTGTAGACGACGAATACATAACACTTCGCAAATCATATTACATCTTACCATGAAGCGTAGAAATGAGATGCGATATCGCGTTTTAGGAAGCATTAGAACTCTATTGCTACGATACCTAGACATCTGCAGACGCTATTTCCTAGCAAGGAAGTGTCGCATTTACATTCATTTGAAGTGTAGACGAGGAATACATGACACTTCGCAAATCATATTATATCTTACCATGAAACATAGAAATGAGATGCGATATCGCGTTTTAAGAATCATAAGAACTCTATTGCTACGATACCTAGACATCTGCAGACGCTATTTCCTAGCAAGGAAGTATCGCATTTACATTCATTTGAAGTGTAGACGAGGAATACATGACGCTTCGCAAATCATATTATATCTTACCATGAAACATAGAAATGAGGTGCGATATCGCGTTTTAAGAAGCACTAGAACTCTACTGCTCCGATACGTAGACATCTGCAAACGCTATTTCCTTGCAAGGAAGTGTCGCATTTACATTCATTTGAATCGTAGACGAGGAATGCATAACACTTCGCAATGAATATTATATCTTATCATGAAACATAGATATGTGATGCAATATCTCGTTTGAAGAAGCATTTGAAATCTATTGCTTCGATACGTAGACATCTGCAAACGCTATTTCCTTGCAAGGAAGTGTCGCATTTACATTCATTTGAAGTGTAGGCGAGGAATACATAACACTTCGCAAATCGTGTTATATCTTACCATGAAACATAGAATTGAGATGCGATATTGCGTTTTGAGAAGCATTAGAACTCTATCGCTACGATACCTAGACATCTGCAGACGCTATTTCCTAGCAAGGAAGTGACGCATTTACATTCATTTGAAGTGTAGACGAGGAATACATGACACTTCGCAAATCATATTATATCTTACCATGAAACATAGAAATGAGATGCGATATCGCGTTTTAAGAATCATAAGAACTCTATTGCTACGATACCTAGACATCTGCAGACGCTATTTCCTAGCAAGGAAGTATCGCATTTACATTCATTTGAAGTGTAGACGAGGAATACATGACGCTTCGCAAATCATATTATATCTTACCATGAAACATAGAAATGAGGTGCGATATCGCGTTTTAAGAAGCACTAGAACTCTACTGCTCCGATACGTAGACATCTGCAAACGCTATTTCCTTGCAAGGAAGTGTCGCATTTACATTCATTTGAATCGTAGACGAGGAATGCATAACACTTCGCAATGAATATTATATCTTATCATGAAACATAGATATGTGATGCAATATCTCGTTTGAAGAAGCATTTGAAATCTATTGCTTCGATACGTAGACATCTGCAAACGCTATTTCCTTGCAAGGAAGTGTCGCATTTACATTCATTTGAAGTGTAGGCGAGGAATACATAACACTTCGCAAATCGTGTTATATCTTACCATGAAACATAGAATTGAGATGCGATATCGCGTTTTAAGAAGCATTAGAACTCTATTGCTACGACAACTAGACATCTGCAGACGCTATTTCCTAGCAAGGAAGTGTCGCATTTACATTCATTTGAAGTGTAGACGAGGAATACATGACACTTCGCAAATCATATTATATCTTACCATGAAACATAGAAATGAGATGCGACATCGCGTCTTAAGAAGCATTAGACCACTATTGCTACGATACCTAGACATCTGCAGACGCTATTTCCTAGCAAGGAAGTCTCGCATTTACATTCATTTGAAGTGTAGACGAGGAATACATGACACTTCGCAAATCATATTATATCTTACCATGAAACATAGAAATGAGATTCGATATCGCGTTTTAAGAAGCATTAGAACTCTGTTTCTTCGATACGTAGACATCAGCAAACGCTATTTCCTTGCAAGGAAGTGTCGCACTTACATTCATTTGAAGTGTAGAGGAGGAATACATAACACTTCGCAAATCATATTACATCTTACCATGAAACATAGAAATGTGATGCGATATCGCGTTTTAGGATGCATTAGAATTCTATTGCTACAGTAGGTAGACACCTGCAAACGCTATTTCCTAGCGAGGAAATATCGCAGTCACATTCATTTGAAGTGTAGACGAGGAATACATGACACTTCGCAAATCATATTATATCGTACCATGAAACATGGAAATGAGATGCGATATCGCGTTTTAAGAAGCATTAGAAAGCTATTGCAACGATACCTAGACATCTGCAGACGCTATTTCCTAGCAAGGAAGTGTCGCATTTACATTCATTTGAATCATAGATGAGGAACGCATAACACTTCGCAATGAATATTATATCTTATCATGAAACATAGATATGAGATGCAATATCTCGTTTTAAGAAGCATTTGAACTCTATTGCTACGATACCTAGAATTCTGCAGACGCTAATTCCTAGCAACGAAGTGTCGCATTTACATTCATTTGCAGTGTAGACGAGGAATACATAAGACTTCGCAAATCATATTATATCTTACCACGAAACATAGAAATGAGATGCGATATCGCGTTTTAAGAAGCATTAGAACACTATTGCTACGATACCTAGACATCTGCAGACGCTATTTCCTAGCAAGGAAGTGTCGCATTTACATTCATTTGAAGTGTAGACGAGGAATACGTGCCACTTCGCAAATCATATTATATCTTACCATGAAACATAGAAATGAGATGCGATATCGCGTTTTAAGATGCATTAGAATTCTATTGCTACGATAGGTATACACCTGCAAACGCTATTTCCTTGCAAGGAAGTGTCGCATTTACGTTCATTTGAAGTGTAGACGAGAAATACATAACACTTCGCAAATCATATTATATCTTACCATGAAACATAGAAATGAGATGCGATATCGCGTTTAGGAAGCATTAGAACTCTATTGCTACGATACCTAGACATCTGCAGACGCAATTTCCTACCAAGGAAGTGTCGCATTTACATTCATTTGAAGTGTAGACGAGGAATACATAAGACTTCGCAAATCATATTATATCTTACCATGAAACATAGAAATGAGATGCGATATCGCGTTTTAAGAATCATAAGAACTCTATTGCTACGATACCTAGACATCTGCAGACGCTATTTCCTAGCAAGGAAGTATCGCATTTACATTCATTTGAAGTGTAGACGAGGAATACATGACGATTCGCAAATCATATTATATCTTACCATGAAACATAGAAATGAGGTGCGATATCGCGTTTTAAGAAGCATTAGAACTCTACTGCTCCGATACGTAGACATCTGCAAACGCTATTTCCTTGCAAGGAAGTGTCGCATTTACATTCATTTGAATCGTAGACGAGGAATGCATAACACCTCGCAATGAATATTATATCTTATCATGAAACATAGATATGTGATGCAATATCGCGTTTTAAGAAGCATTAGAACTCTGTTTCTTCGATACGTAGACATCAGCAAACGCTATTTCCTTGCAAGGAAGTGTCGCACTTACATTCATTTGAAGTGTAGAGGAGGAATACATAACACTTCGCAAATCATATTACATCTTACCATGAAACATAGAAATGTGATGCGATATCGCGTTTTAAGATGCATTAGAATTCTATTGCTACAATAGGTAGACACCTGCAAACGCTATTTCCTAGCGAGGAAATATCGCAGTCACATTCATTTGAAGTGTAGACGAGGAATACATGACACTTCGCAAATCATATTATATCGTACCTTGAAACATAGAAATGAGATGCGATATCGCGTTTTAAGAAGCATTAGAAAGCTATTGCAACGATACCTAGACATCTGCAGACGCTATTTCCTAGCAAGGAAGTGTCGCATTTACATTCATTTGAATCATAGATGAGGAACGCATAACACTTCGCAATGAATATTATATCTTATCATGAAACATAGATATGAGATGCAATATCTCGTTTTAAGAAGCATTTGAACTCTATTGCTACGATACCTAGAATTCTGCAGACGCTAATTCCTAGCAACGAAGTGTCGCATTTACATTCATTTGCAGTGTAGACGAGGAATACATGACACTTCGCAAATCATATTATATCTTACTATGAAACATAGAAATGAGATGCGATATCGCGTTTTAAGAAGCATCAGAATGCTATTGCAACGATAGGTAGACATCTGCAAACGCTATTTGCTAGCGAGGAAGTATCGCATTCACATTCATTTGAAGTGTAGACGAGGAATACATAACACTTCGCAAATCATGTTATATCTTACCATGAAACATAGAAATGAGATGCGATATTGCGTTTTGAGAAGCATTAGAACTCTATCGCTACGATACCTAGACATAAGCTGACGCTATTTCCTAGCATGGAAGTGACGCATTTACATTCATTTGAAGTGTAGACGAGGAATACATAACACTTCGCAAATCATATTAAATCTTACCATGAAACATAGAAATGAGATGCGATATCGCGTTTTAAGAAGCATTAGAAATCTATTGCTACGATACATTGACATCTGCAAACGCTATTTCTTTGCAAGG